>NW_013543922.1:0-2404 GCF_000499545.2 Eimeria tenella
ATTCATTAATGCAGCTGGCACGACAGGTTCCCGACTGGAAAGCGGGCAGTGAGCGCAACGCAATTAATGTGAGTTAGCTCACTCATTAGGCACCCCAGGCTTTACACTGTATGCTTCCGGCTCGTATGTTGTGTGGAATTGTGAGCGGATAACAATTTCACACAGGAAACAGCTATGACCATGATTACGCCAAGCTTGCATGCCTGCAGGTCGACTCTAGAGGATCCCCTGAAACCGCACCTTTGCAGCCACAGCCGCAACGAAACCTGCAGCAGCAAAAGCAGCAGCACGAAACGCAGTAAAAAGCGCAGCAGCATCACAGCAGGTCGCTAGCACCAGCAGCAACGCCGTGAATTCAGGGAAGCGTCTAGCAGCAGCAACAGCTGGGGCAGTAGCAGGTGCAGCAAATGCAAAGTCAACTGCCCTACTTGCTGATTATACAAGTAAGCGAAAATAAATGAGGCCTCCAAACAGCAGACTAGAAGCCGGAGGGCCCCCACTGGCAGAAGATTTCCAATGAACTCTTTCTGAAAAAAAATACAAAAAGAGCAGCTAATGCTGCTGCTCCTCTTGTGGTCGTTGCCTCTGCTGCTAGTACCATTGCTGCTGCCGTTGCTGCTACTGTAAGTGCTTAGCTTACCCTCAGCAAGTCTATCAGCAGCAGTTGTGCTACACATCTTGCTGCGACATCCTGCGGATCAAACGGAAGCCTGAGCGGGGCCATCAGGTGGCCGCCAACGGCCGTCGGGGTCCGGCTGCTGCTGCTGCTGCTGCTGCTGCTGCAGATGGACTCTGGCAGACAGCGCAGCAGCAGCTGCCGGTCTTCAGCAGGCAGGGGCTCCGTGCCTGCTGGCATTTTGCTGCTGCTGCTGCGGAGACCCTCCTGCAATAACCAGTCAAGCGGGTGGCCAAACGAAGGCCCTGGGGAATCATCCCGTTGCCGATGCTGCTTTCTTTGCTGTTGTTGCTGCGGCAGGGGCTGCTGCGGCTGCTCCTGGTGTCGTTGCTGCAGATGCCGCTGCTGCTGCTGCTGCTTCTCTCGCTGCCGTTGCTTTTGCTGCTGCTGTTGGTGAGCCGCTTCAGCAGCGGCTGCCGCACTGGGGCCTAGATCTTGTGTCTCAATTGAAGAGAAGTAGAGACCAAAAGACAAACGAAGGGCCTGGGTCGTCACAGCCGCTCTCGCCAGAAGAGCCCGCGGGGCCGAATGGCTGAAGGCGTCCTACGGGCAAAGGAGAAGACAGCAGCAGCAACAGCAGCAAAGATAAAAAAAGATCTAATGCGCAGAGAAGCGCATGCAAGAGGTGCCAGATGTGCGTGCATAGAGTTGTTCGCGAAGCAGGAGCAGCAGCCGCAGTTGGTGCTGGTGCTGCTGCGGGTGCACCAGTAGGCGCAGGGAAAGGGCTGGAACTCACTGCTACGGCACCGGCAACAGCCAGCCATTCTGCTGCTGCCTCTGGCTGCTGCAGGTACTGCTTCAAAGACTGCAGCAGCCGGCGAAGCCCCTCCACGCTGAGACGGGCCCCACACTCCGTAGGAGGGTCGCTAAGCCCTCCTAGCTGCAGCAGCAACGAGACAGAAGTAGCAGCAATGCAGTAGCAGCAACAAGACCGCAGCAGCAACAGCAACAGCAGGCGCGGCAACCTCCGGGACATGTAGCTGTAGCTGACTGTGTTCCTCCGGACGCAGACGGCATTGCAGCAGCAACAGATGCCACAGCAGCAACCGTAACAGCAGCAGCAGCAGCAGCAGCAGCAGTAGCAGCAGCAGTAGCAGCAACTTCGGCAGAGTTTATTTCTGTGTCCTTTGCTGTTGCTCCAGCAGCAGCAGCAGCAGCAGCAGCAAACGAGACACAGCCGGCCCGGAGAAGCTTGGTGGACACAAACAGCCGCAGCAGCAGCAGCAGCAGAAAACAGGTACCGAGCTCGAATTCACTGGCCGTCGTTTTACAACGTCGTGACTGGGAAAACCCTGGCGTTACCCAACTTAATCGCCTTGCAGCACATCCCCCTTTCGCCAGCTGGCGTAATAGCGAAGAGGCCCGCACCGATCGCCCTTCCCAACAGTTGCGCAGCCTGAATGGCGAATGGCGCCTGATGCGGTATTTTCTCCTTACGCATCTGTGCGGTATTTCACACCGCATATGGTGCACTCTCAGTACAATCTGCTCTGATGCCGCATAGTTAAGCCAGCCCCGACACCCGCCAACACCCGCTGACGCGCCCTGACGGGCTTGTCTGCTCCCGGCATCCGCTTACAGACAAGCTGTGACCGTCTCCGGGAGCTGCATGTGTCAGAGGTTTTCACCGTCATCACCGAAACGCGCGAGACGAAAGGGCCTCGTGATACGCCTATTTTTATAGGTTAATGTCATGATAATAATGGTTTCTTAAACGTCAGGTGGCAC
>NW_013543923.1:0-2403 GCF_000499545.2 Eimeria tenella
TTGTCCTGTGTCAGCAGCCGCTGGTGCTGCTACTGAAGCTTATCTTGCTGCTGCTCTCATCGCTGCTGCGCGTGCTGCATCTCTACAGCGTCTGCTGCTGCTGCTGCTGCTGCTGCTGCTTGCCTCAGGCCCAGCAGCACTCGCCGGGTGTCTCTGCTGCTGTCTGGGTTGCCCCCTCGCCTCTGCAGCGCAGCAGCACTTGCTGCTGTTGTTTCTCGCGCCGTGAGCAGCAGCAGCAGCAGGAGCAGCAACAACAGCAGGCCTCAGCAGATCCTCCAGCAGAACTATTAAAAACACGCCCCAAAACAGCAGCACCAGCAGCAACAGCAGCAGCAACTCGGTGCATGTGATCATGTTGGTGCGCTGCTGCTGCTGCTGCTGCTGCTGCTGCTGCCTGCAGGGCGCGCAGCTGCCGCTGTCGTTTTTCCTGCTGCAGTGCAGCAGACTGGGCCGCTACACGGGCCGCTGCCTCGTGTTAACAGACCCTCCTCCTGCTGCTGTTGCTGCTGCTGCTGCTGAAGCTGCTGCTGCTGCTGAAGCTGCTTCTGGAGCTGCACGACCAGCAGCAGCCGGTGCTGCGGGAGAGGGAGCAGCCGAAGCAGGAGAAGCAGCAACAGCAGCAGAGGGAGAAGCAGCAGCAGCAGAAGCGAAAGCAGCAGCAGCAGCAGCAGCAGCAGAAGCAGCAGCAGCAGCAGCAGCAGCAGCAGAAGCAACAGAAGGAAGCCATTTCATTAATAGGCTGCTGGGAGTTCTGCCCGCGGGAGTTGCTGTTAAAGAATGTGATCTACATGAGACTAAGAGAGCCGTAGAGGAGTCAGAACTGCTGCTGCTGCTTCTGTTGCTGCTGCTGCTGCTGCTGCTGCTTCTGTTGGTGTTGCTGCTGCACAAGGCGCTGCTGCTGATTTGTGGAAGCGCGCTTCTGCTGCCGTTGCTGCTACTGTTGTGCTGCTGTCTGGTAGCTACAGCAGCAGCTGCTGCTGCAGCTAGAAGAGCAGCAGAGAAACAGCAGCAGCAGCAGCAGCAGCAGCAGCAGCAGCAGCAGCAGCCGCAGCAGCAGCAGCAGCAGCAGCGCATGTGGGTGTTCAGGTTTGAGGGTTTCCACCGGCAGTCCGACGACCTTCTCCGCTTAGCAGCAGAAGGCAACAAATCCCTTTCTAGGTAATTTGCTTTTTTAAAAGAAAGCAATTGCTGCTGTTGCTGCTGCTGCTGCTGCTGTTGCTGCTGCTGCTGCTTCCCTCCGTGGTCGCCTCTGTCTCTTGTTAAGGGCTGCTGCTGCTGTGCACCCGCGGCGCCTTCAAGTCTGCAGCAGCAGAAGCAGCAGCAGCAGCAGCAGCAGGCGCTGCTTCTGCTGCTGCTGCTGCTGCTGCTGCTGCTGAGCCTTCGTGTGTGTCGCTCGTTCTTTGCTGCTTGGCAACTTAATGAAGCAGTTAAAGAATCATTTAAACAATTAACCATTTAAACAATTCATTCCCGCTGTTGCTGCTGCTGCTGCTATTGCTGCTGCTGCTGCTGCTGCTGCTCTTGCTGCTGCTTTTAGGACCATCAGCATTCAGCCGCTGCCAGCAGACTGGAGGGCGGAAGATCTGCAGCAGCTTTTAAAAGTTTCTTTTGGAGTGTCTCTTGTAAGCTTTTTTATTTTTGTTTTTAATTTTATTTTTTATTTTATTTTTTATCTTATTTTTTATTTTATTTTGTTTTATTTCTTTTACCTCATTTCATTTTGTTATTGCTATTTCTTTATTTCGTTTCTTTTACTTTTATTGTTTCATTTTGTTTCTTTCTTGTCTCATTTTATTTTTTTTTCATTTTGTTTTATTTCTTTTTCTTTTATTTTATTTTATTTCTTCTTCTCACGTTGTCTCTTTTGTTTCTTTTTCTTTATTTCATTTTATTTCATTTTCTTTATTTTATTTCATTTTTATTTCATTTCATTTCATTTGTTTCTTCATTTCTTTTTATTTCATTTTATTTCATATTATTTCTTTATTTCACTTCATTTTTTTCGTTTTATTTTTTGTCTTTTATACTTTTGCCTCTTTGTTTCTTTTTGCCTTTTCTTAATGGATAGCTGGGCTTTATTTTAATGGCTAGCTGGGCTTTATTTTAATGGCTAGCTGGGCCATATCTTAATGGCTAGCTGGGCCATATCTCAATGGCTAGCTAGGGTTTATCTTAGTAGCTAGCTGGGGGTTTTCTTAATGGCTAGCTGGGCTTTATTTTAATGGCTAGCTGGGCTTTATTTTAATGGCTAGCTAGGGTTTATCTAAATGGCTAGCTGGGGGTTGTTTTAATGGCTAGCTGGGCCATATCTTAATGGCTAGCTGGAGTTTGTTTTAATGGCTAGCTGGGCTTTATTTTAATGGCTAGCTGGGGCTAACATAATGGCTAGCTGGGGCAAACATA
>NW_013543924.1:0-2953 GCF_000499545.2 Eimeria tenella
CGTTTTGCTGCGGGGGCCCTTTTGCTGCTGGAGGCTTTGCAGCAACTAAGGAGTGTCCGTATCCCTACGCGCTGCGGCGCTCCTTCTGGAGCAGCAGCAGCAGCAGCAGCAGCAGCAGCAGCAGCAGCGGCAGCAGCGGCGGCAGCAGCAGCAGCGGGGAGGAGGCGGTTGAGGAGTATGAGGGCGAGGAGGTGTACGTGGTGCCTGTGGGCCTGCACAGCAGCACGCTGCAGCAGCAGCAGCAGCAGCAGCAGCAGCAGGGGGCTGTTGCGGGCGCCGCTGGAAGCGCTTTAAGCGGAGCAGCAGCAGCAGCAGCAGCAGCAGCAGCGAGGGAGCGCCAGTTCAGCGTGCGGGACAGCGGAATTTACTTTTTGATAACAGCAAATTGCGGACCTTTAAATGATTTGAAAATGGAAGGAAAAGTTTCAGTAAAAAGTCCCTTGGGTTTGCTGCCAGGGTATTTGTACCCCGCGTTAGCTGCGGACTTGCTGCTGCTGCTGCTGCACCTGGCAGCAGCAGCAGCGTGGGGCCTGCTGCTGTGCTGCAACCGCAGCAACATCATAAAGCTGCACGTGCTGATTGCTGCTGCTGCTGCAGTGGGGCTCGCGGAGACCGCTGCTGCCTTCGGGTGTACGTACACCTGGATAGGGGGCCCCCCGGGGCCCCTGCTGCTGCTGCTTGCTGCTGCTCTTTCCCTCAGCAAATACATTTCTCTTTATTTGCTGCTGCTGCTGGGGGCCCTCGGCTGGTCCATTACAAAACCTTTTTTGGAGAAAAAAACTCTCAACAAAGTCTTCTTTCTCGTCGCCGCCTACATAGCCCTGTACTCTTTGAGGTAATTATTTATTTTTTGTTTTTTGTTTTCTTTTTTTTAATTCTTTTTTAGTCAAAGTCTCTTCAAACTTGGCTTTCTTTTTCTATTTTTTATTTCCCTTTTAATGGTCTAGTTCGTTTTAAAATCCGATTACCACTTTCTCTTTTTTTAGTTTTTTAAATTCGTTTTTAGTCAAGCTGCATTCAAACTTTCTGTTTTGCTCTATTTTTAATTTCCTTTTTAATGATCTAAATTGTTTTGAAATCCGATTATTACTTTCTGTTTTTTATTTTTTTAATTCTCTTTTAATAAGTTCTCCCCGAACTCAGTGTTCTTATTTATAACGAATTAATGATTTAATTAGTTAATTATTAAATTGCTTATGTATTTAATTATTTAATTGTTTAATTATTTAATTGTTTAATTGTCAGATTGGTATTAATTAATTATCGATTAATAATGAATAACAATTATTTTAAAATGAATTTAAATTAATTTCAAATTAAAGTTTATTTACTTTTGCTGTTTTCCTCTTTTTCATGTCTTCGTACTGGCCTCTGGTGGCACCGCCAAACAAAAAATAGCATTTTATTTATTTGTTTAATTATTTATTTTATTTTATTCTATTGTACTTTATTTATGTATTTATTATTCATATATTTTCTTTTTATTTATTTATTTATTTATGTGTTTATTTATTTATTTCTTTTTTGTCTAACACCTTTTGTATGTTTATAGCTTTCATCTGTCATTTTTAATTTGTTGCTGTTCATTGCCTCATCCTGAGGGTTTAGGTTTTAGGGTTTAGGGTTTAGGGTTTAGGGTTTAAGATTCAAGTTTTATACCTAAGCGGTTTAAGGCTTAAGATTCAGAGTTCAAGGCTTATTGTCTACGATTTGGTCAAGGGCTCAGGGGTTGTTAGGGTTTAGGGTTTAGGGTTTAGGGTTTAGGGTTTAGGGTTTAGGGTTTAGGGTTTAGGGTTTGTTTGCAGGCAAATAACAACTGCGTCTGAAGTTTCCGCCACGCAGTCCTTCTACAGATCTCTTTTTGTTTTGTGTCCTCTTTCCATTTTAAATGTAATTGTTTTCTACTGGATCTTCTCCGCACTTCACGACAACATCGAGGTCTGGCCAGGGTTTAGGGTTTAGGGTTTAGGGTTTAGGGTTTAGGGTTTAGGGTTTAGGGTTTAGGGTTTGGTGTCTGGGGTTTAGGATTTGGGGCTAAGGGTTTAGGTTTTAGGGTTTAGGGTTTGGGGTTTGGGGTTTAGGGTTTGGGGTTTAGGGTTTGGGCTTAAGGGTTTGGGGTTAATGGTTTAGGGTTTGGGGCTAAGGGTTTAGGGTTTAGGGTTTAGGGTTTAGGGTTTAGGGCTTAGGGTTTAGGGCTGGGGTTTAGGACTGCGGGCTGTGCTCTTCGACGTCTGGGGTTTAGGGTTTAGGGTTTAGGGTTTAGGGTTTAGGGTATCGTTCTGTTCAGCAAAAGAATTAAAACAAATCAAAACAAAATAAAACAAATTAAAACAAATTAAAGCCAATTAAAATGAATCAAAATGAAATAAAACAAAATAAAAGAAATTAAAAGGAATTTAAAGAAATAAAAGGAATAAAATAAATTTAAAAATAAGAGTGAACTGTTTGCTGCAGCTGCTGGTAAGAAACAAGCAGCACGAAAAGCTGCAGATTTATTGGCGGCTGCTGCTGCTGCTGTTTGGGGCTCTTTTTTTTGCTGCTACTTTGCTGCTGCTGCAGCTCTGCTTTGCTTCCTTGGTGAGAACTGCTGCTGCTGCTGCCCTTGCTGCACTCCCAAACCCTAAACCCTAGAAACCCCAAACCCTAAATCCTAGAAACCCTAAACCCTCGAAACCCAGAAGTCCTAAACCCTAGGCTCCTCGCGTCAACCACAAACCCTAAACCCTAAACCCTAGACGGGGGACTGTGTGGACAGAAGCAAATACAAGCCCTAAACCCTAAACCCTAGCCTCAGCCATTAGCCCCCAAACCCTAAACCCCAAACCCTAAACCCTAAACCCTGCGCAGCTGCAGCGGCCCCTTCTGCAGCAACCAGCTGCTGCCACTCCCCCCTTCTAATCCAATTAATTAATTTATTTATTTATTTATTTAGTTATTTATTTATATATTATTT
>NW_013543925.1:0-2399 GCF_000499545.2 Eimeria tenella
CACCTTTCTGATATCTCGTCGCCACTTCAACGAGTGGTCAAACTACTCTCGCCATGATACGCACCGACTGCTTGAACAAATTAACCACACAGCCAACAGAGTTATACTAAACCGCGGTAGTAGCCCCCGTAAAGAGAGAAGACACATATGGATGTGCAAAGTTTACAATTGCCGTCGTAGCCTGTTGAGATTTTTACTTTAATACAACGGTAATTGTTTAGCAAGCCAAAACAAATCCCCCCAAAACCCTTTGAAAAACCGCGTACGGTAGGAGGCCTCCACCGACAGCGAAGATAAGTGACCACGCGCGGGAGTCTCTAAGCTTATCGAGCCTAGGGGATGCACACGCGGCTATGCACTAAAATACGCGACAGAAACGGCCCAGCCAAAAATGCTGGCGAATCCTGGGATACTGCTCAATCTCCGAAGTTACAAAGCGGAGACTGTTCCGAGGAAAAGAAGCCTTGATACTGTTATGCAACATGACAAAGCACTGAGACAGTAGCCAACAAACACGCCTTTAACTGCACTCAGAACACATACGTAAGCAGCCCATAGCATACAAAATCAACACCCACATTCACAGGTGCCTCTTGAAACGCGTAGCGGACAGAAACGCAGGAACAATGTTCGACTCCGGCACAAAACACATGCTGGCCGCCAATTTCGCACGATCATCAAGTCGCCGTGTCACTCAGCTGGTTTACAGCTGCAAACGCACATACTGGAAATTCGCAGAAGCCTACTTATGTCAAATTATCCGTGACCTAAAGAGACTCGTATCCGCAAAACCACGTTCTTGCCTGGTAGCTGCTTCACCAGGGAATGGTACCTTAACGAACTCTAAGCAAGCAGAAACAGCAAAGTGCCGAACGAACCCACGCAACGAGCAAACCAACATTCAAGTCTCAATACGCTGCAGCCAACGAATTTGACTCCTGCGTAAAATTGGTCACGAGCTATTGCGAGCCAAAAGATGGGCAGAGGAACGAAGTGATCAGCAGCAAATTGGTATTAGCAATTTGTTTATTCAAGTATTGCGGGGGCACCGGGGAGGAAGGACGCGCAACGTGCAGCCGTCAACAGCGAGCGCAGCGCGCGCAGTAAACTGTGTTGGCGCGTGAAACGAAGGCCACCAATGGCCCTTACGAGGCGGGCTTGATCCTGGATCGAAGCGCCACAACCCGGGCAAAAACACGCAAGTGCTGAGCTCTGCTGTCACGAGTAGCGAATGAACCCCGGGTTCTACCGTCCATGAAACACCAGGCAAGTAGCTTCGCCTCACTTTCTAAATAAGGCGAAACATGGTGACGCATTGCCACAAAAACCTAGACACAAATTAATTGGTGCGATGTGGTGGCATGCCTACAGAACAGCATTGCTCCCACGTGCTTGCCGGCAGTGCACTAGTGGGCTGCACGTGCTCCCGCCGAAGCCCATGCCCACAGCTCATTGTAGGAATCTACAAGAGCGGCAGGGGCATAGAGGCAGGCCACGCCTAGCAATACGCACTGATGTTGTGGTGCATAGCATGAAATAGCATGCACTCGCTGCCTGAGCGAGCGATGTAAACGTTCGTGCAGACCTTGCACAGTGCCCGGAGTCCTGCATTGAGACCCGAAAATCCGATACTGTCATGTGGGGTTGTGCTCACGCATGACGCCGCCAAAGGCGTTCCGATATTGCGCCTCATAGCTCGTGACCTACTATCTGTTATAAAAGCTAGCTCAAACTGCACCATGCTGAACGGAAACTTCCCACGGCACACAGGAGGCACGCAAGCGTCCACAACTGCTTACTGCACGCGGTGCAACAAAGCCACGTGAGTCAGCAACAGATGTAGTGATGCAAGAACCGCACACCTACTCTGAAACCCAACGCTTCCCCAAACATCTGGAGAGATGCACCTACCAATCAGGGGCCTGCATACGCGGACACTTCGTTGGCTTCAGTATAACGCATTCTGTTGTCACAAGCAAACGCAAAATAGTAGCCATACATGTGCGGCTCACTGAGTTTCTCTAAAATGTCCAACGATGCATGCACCGCCTGTCCCTTTGCAACAGAAACGTCGCAACTTCCACCTAAATCACAAGAACACGATTGAGCAACAACGGTGTACGACATCCCACAATTATCCGAACAGGCACTCCAATGCGCAAATATCGCCTGCGAGCAAGCCCATAATTGCATGATGTCGAAGGACAAATGCAACACTGAGAACTGTCGTCCGCGTAACGCTGCCACCTCAGCATGCCATGCTGCCGTCTTGCTTTCCGCTATGCACAAAGGCCTGTCGCGGTGTGGGTGCGTGACTGACTACCGGCGTTTAGACAAAACAAATTCTCTTGGCTAGACGACCCGCAAGCAAGGACGCGTCCTAAGAGTCTGCGCACTAC
>NW_013543926.1:0-2723 GCF_000499545.2 Eimeria tenella
CCCACCCCGTAGATAAACAAAACAGCAACTTCTTGGGGCGGGATTTTTTGGCGAATTAAGTGGACCAAAACGCTGCAGACGGACTGGGGCTGGGGCCCCGCGAAGCTGCTGCTGAGGTCCAGAAAAGTGAACCCTCTTTTGAGTTTTTTGCGGCGTTTGTAGTCTTCAATTTCCCGGGAAAACCTGTCCACTGTTGTCTGCAGCACGTGCTCCTTCAGGTGCATGTCTTGCAGCTTTTCCACGAACGATTCTGCTTCCTGCAGCGCGCTTTGCTGCTGCTGCTGCGACAGCAGCAGCAGCTGCTGCCGCGCCAGCAGCTTGAACAGCTGCAGACTTTCCCCCAGCACTTCTCGAGACCGAGACAGTTCTGCTGCAGTGCATGCGCGGCCCTCTTCCGCCAGCTGCAGCAGCAGGTCCACCTGCTGGCTGCTGGCAGCAACTTGCTGCAGCACGCCCTCCACTGCTGCGTCCGCCTGCTGCAGCGCAGCAGCAGCAGCAGCACGCAGCTCCCCCCGGTACCGCGACAGCAGCACAGACACCGGCCCGCTGCCCTCCGCCAGCAGCGAGTCCACCGTCTTCTCCAACTCCCGCAGCTTCGCCTCAAACGGACCTGCAGCAGCAGCAGCAGCAGCAGCAGCAGCAGCAGCAGCAGCAGCAGCAGCAGCAGCGGGAGCGGGAGCGGGAGCGGGAGGGGGGGAGGGAGGGGGGGAGCAGCAGCAGCGGGAGGGGGAGGGACAGGAGAGGCAGCAGCAGCAGAAGCAGCAGCAGAAGCAGCAGCAGCAGCAGCAGCAGCACAGCACAATCAACCCTCGATTTTACTATTTCTTTATTTTTGCTTCTTCTCTTTTTATTCGGCCACTTTATTTTACTTTGTTTTTAAATTTTAGTAAAATCAACTCAAAATATAAAACCCTCGTAAATGCCACATGCAAAGAGCTACAGACACACCCAAACAGCAGCAGCAGCAGCAGCAGCAGCAACAGCAACAGCAGCAGCATTGGCAGCAGCAGAAGCATTGGCAGCAGCAGCAGCAGAACCAGCGAAACAACGAGGAGACCGCCTCCGGCGCTGCAGCAGCGCCCACCCCGTGCCCCGCCGACCGCAAACCCTAAACCCTAAACCCTAAACCCTAAACCCTAAACCCTAAACCCTCGCTGACCGAACTGGTTGTTGACGAGGTCCACTGCTGCTGCTGCTCTCGCAGTGAAAAGGTCTCCCAATTTGCTGACAGCTTTTGAGTCTGCTGCTAAGCGCTGGCGAATGTGGGCCAGGCGAGCAGCAAAGAGAGTCACCGTCGTCTTGTGCCTGCAACAAACCCTAAACCCTAAACCCTAAACCCTAAACTCTAATCCCTAAACCCTGAATTCTGGGCCCGGAACAAGGAGTAAGACACGAGGAATCCGGAGAACCCTAAAACCAAACCCTAAATCTGGAAAGTACCAAACCCGAAAACCCAGAAGAATGAAACCCTAAACCCTAAACCCTAAACCCTTGAGTTGTTTATTATACATGTATGCAAATGCATGTACCTAAAAGTGAACGAGTTTAGAACATTTATTTTTATTTCAGTTTTTTAAAAACATTTTTAAATGCAAAAAAGGAAATGGAATTTTCCTCCGCTTTTTATTGCGGTGTACATAGAAAAGAAACTTTCATTTTTGCAAAAATTGAAAACATGCATGCATGCGGAAGGTCCAAATTTACGACTTTTGTGGGTTAAAGCCATTTAAATTAATTTAAAAACATTTTCCTCTTTATTTTTGAATAAAACGAAAAATGAAAAAATTTGAATTATTCATTCACGTTTCACTTGAATGCGGTGTATGTACAGCTGCGGGTGGAAGCCGCATTTAGGAGATTCCAAACGCAAAAAATACTCAAAATTCTCCAAATTGAAAATCCTTTTTAAATTTAATGTTTTTAAACTTTTAAATTTATGTTTTAGACTTCATCTTTGTCAGTTCAAGTTGTTGGGAATGCGGGGTGTACAGACACCTCAGCGGCGCAAAGTGAACGCCGCGGGGAGCCGACACAACGAGAAAATGAATTAAAAGGTAAATTAACAATCAAATAACAATAAGCATTAATTAAATTAATTAAATTAATTTAATTAATTAATTATTTCTCGAATTTACTTCTCCAGCTCTTCGTCGAGGGCCCTTTTGTCGAGCTCCAGCGCGTGCTGCCGGCGCAGCCCCCGGGTGTCTGTACGCTTTGCTGCTGCTTCCTCCAGCAGCAGCTTCTTTGCTGCTGCAGCAACAGAAGCAAGACGAGCAGCAGCAGCTTCTGCATCTGCTGCTGCGTGGTGTTCCTTGAGAGCAGCAAGCGACGGCTGGAACACAGATGGCGACGCTGCTGCTGCTGCTGCTGCTGCTGCTACTGCTGCTGCTGCTGCTGTTGCGCTGCCCCCCGCAGGCCCCGGCTCCTGCTCTGCTGCTGCTGCTGCTGCTGCTGTGGGGCCCTCAACCAGGTACAGCGTGGGGGCCCCCTCTGTCAGCAGCCTCTCATATTCAGAAGCATCAGCAGATGCTGCTGCAGTTGATTCTGCTGCTGCTGCTCCTGCTGCTGCTGCTTCTTCTTCCCAGGACTTCGTCCCTGCTGTGGACTCCCGCTCATGTTCTGTTGCTGCTGACGATTCCGTTGCTGCTGCTGCTGCTTCTTCTTCACGCTCTTCCGCGGTTGCTGCTGCTTTTGAGTCTGCTGCTGCTGCTGCTGGTGCGCCC
>NW_013543927.1:0-2776 GCF_000499545.2 Eimeria tenella
GCAGCAGCAGCAGCAGCTAGTTACGCACGGCAGCAGGGTACAGCTTTGGGCCTACCATGTCTAGGGGCCCCTTGTGTGTCTCCTAGAGGCGGAATAGGGGCTCTTTGGGCAGCACACAGCAGCAGCAGCAGCAGCAGCAGCAGCAACAGCAGCAGCAGCACCAGCAGCAGCAGAGCTTGCCTTTAGAGGCCCCTGCAGTGCCCCTGGCGCTCTGAGAGAGGAAGACGCCCAGAGGGTCCCCTGCAGAGTTTTATTTCAAAGAGGGCCCTCAGGGGCCCCCCACTGCTGCTGCTGCTGCTGCTGCTGCTGTTGGTTGAGCTGTAGTGTGCTGTTGGGCCCCCCAGTTCAGATGCAGGTGCAGAATTGCGTTTATATATTAATTAATTTTCATTTTATTTTTAATTAAAATGTATTTAAATACATTTAAAAGGGTTTAGGGCACAAACAGCTCCGCAGGGGCCCCCAGGGTGCTCGGGGGGCCCCCGGGGGCCCCCCGGTGGGGTGTATATACAGCTGGCTGCGCTGAGGGCTAAACTAAAGGAAGGAATTATTTAAATTCATTTTTTATTTTTAAAACACACATTTAGGGTTCAGGGTTTACACTCGAGGGTTTAGTGTTTAGGGAGGAACACGAGTGGCGCGAGAGAAGCTCCAGCACCACTTAGGGTTTAGGGTTTAGGGTTAGTGAGCAGCAACTCAAAAAAGGAACAGCAGCAGCGGCTGCTGCCACTCTACTGGAGAGTTCCTCTTGAATCTCTATTTTGAAAGCTTCAGCTAGCTACCCAGACCCGCCCACGGCCAGCTAGCTAACCAGCTAGCTAGCAAGCTGGCTAGCTAGCTAGCTAGCTGGCTAGCTAGCTAGATGGCTAGCTGGTAACAAGCCTAGCTAAGCCCCGAAGGTTCAGCAGCCAGGCAGTCCCATGTGCACCCAGATAGCTTACCAGCTACCTAGCTAGCTGGCTAGCTAGCTGGCTGGCTAGCTAGCTAGCTGGCTGGCTAGCCAGTTAGCTAGCTGCGTTACTTAGGTTGTTTCTCACTCGCCTAGCACTCCAGCTAGCTACACACCTACAAGGATCTGGCCAGCTAGCTATCCGGCTACCTAGCCAGCTACCTGGCTAGCTAGCTAAACACCTGGCTAGTTAGCTAGCTGCCTGACTATCTGGTTAGATAATTGGTCAGTTAGCTAGCTAGCTAGCTAGCTAGCTAGCTAGCTACTTAGCTAGTTGTCTAGCTAGCGAGCTAGCTGGCTGGCTAGCTAGTTGGCTAGCTGGCTAGCCAGCTAGCCAGTTAGCTAGCCAAGCTAACTGGCTAGCCAGCTAGCCAGTTAGCTAGCCAAGCTAACTGGCTAGCCAGCTAGCCTAGCTGGCTAGCTAGCTAGCTAGCTAGCTAGCTAGCCAGCAGCGCAGAGTCGCGCAGCCTCGCCCGCTGCGCAGCAGCGCAGCAAAGAGGGGCCTCAGCAGCAGCAAAACAAATAAAAGCAGCAGCAGCAATTTAATTTCTTTTATTCTTTTTATTCTTAAAGCTCCACAAATAGAAAGACAAAGACCAGCAAAATCCCAAAACAAGAAAGGGGCCCCCAAGAAATACAACGGGCCTCCTGGGGGCCCCCTGGGGGCCCTTTAAGGTCCTTTTGGGGGCCCCCTAGGGGCCCCCTGGAGTCCCCCCAAGGGGCCCCCTGGGGACCCTCTGGGGGCCCCCAAAGGGGCCCCCTGGGGGCCCCATTAAGAGTCCCTTTAAAAACCTTTCTTTCGGGAATTGGGGGGCCCCTGGGGGCCCCCCCTAGGAATTTATTGGGGGCTCCAGGGTCTGGGGGCCCCCCTAAGACCCCTTTAGGGTTTGGGGGGCCCCTGGGGGCCCCCTTTGGCTCTTGGGGGCCGGTCATGGGCCCCTCTAGGGGCTACAGCTCCTCTTCCTACTGCTGCTGCTGCCATGGCTGCTGCTGCTGCTGCTGCCATGGCTGCTGCTGCTGCTGCTGCTGCTGCTGCTGCTGCTGCAGGAGCAGGGTCAGAACACAGCAGCCTGCTGTTGCTGTTGCTGCTCCCCAGCAGCAGCGTGAGCATCGCCAGCACCGCCGCCAGCAGCAGCAGGAGCAGCAGCATGAGCAGCAGCAGCAGGAGCAGCAGCAGCAAACTTGCTTCTTCTTTGCTGCTGCCGCAGCAGCAGCCTGGCCCTCAAATTTGCCTTTCGGTCGCCCAGAGGAGCAGCAGCAGCTAAAGAGCCTCTTCTGTCTCCAGCTACAAATCGCAAATAAAAGTGAATAAATAAATAAATAAATAAACAAATAAATAAACAAATAAATAATAAATAATAAGTAAATAAATAAAATTAAATGGAGGCAGTGAGAAGCAGCAGCAAAGAAAATGGAAAAGAGCAGCAGCAAAATGACTTAACAGCAAAAACCAGAAAAGGAAAAGGAAGAAAATAAAAATAAAATTATATTTACATTTTTATCTATTTAATTTGAAAATATTTGCTAATTCAAATTGATCATTAATTTTGAATTACTAATTAACTAAATTGAAGTTATTAATTAATTAAAACTGAATCGTTAATTAAAGTACATCTAATTATTTATTAATTTAAATTGATAATTAAATTCAAGTTATTAATTAATTCAAATAGAACTTGTGAGGATTAAAATTTAAATTAGCACTTTGTCAAATTGGAATTATTAATTGATTTAAATTTATTATTCATTTATTTAAATTGAATTATTAATTAATTTGAATTTGCAATTAATCAACATTCAACTATTAATTCACCTAATCAATTATTT
>NW_013543928.1:0-2730 GCF_000499545.2 Eimeria tenella
GCTGCTGCTGCTGCTGCTGCTGCTGCGTTCAGCTTGTCGGATTGAATCCTGGGTGTCTTTTGTGCTGCTGCGCGCTGCGGAATTCGGCACCTACCGTCTGTCCGTCCAGCAGCAGCAGCAGCAGCAGCAGCAGCAGGAAGAGAAGGAGCAACCGTCGCAAGAGCAACAGTCGCGAGAGCAGCAGGATGAGCAGCAGGAGCAAGAGCAGCGCCAAGACGAACAACAACAGCAGCAGCAGCAGCAACAGCAACGGCGAGAGCAGCAGCAGCAGCTGCAGAATGAAGCAGATGCAGCGGCTGATTTGGCTGCTCTGGTCACCGAGGCGGACGGGCTGACCCGCAGCTGGCGCTTTGTTGCTGCAGCACTTGTTCGCGTGGCCGAGGTCTGCAATTCCTGCTGCTGCTGCTGCTGTTACTGCTGCTGCAGCTGTTGCTGCTGCAGCTGTTGCTGCTGGGCCGCTGCGTCGCATCTGTTACGGCTGGGAGGGCTTTGGGTCCACGACTGCAGCGTCGCTGTATCTGCTGCAGCAGCAGCTACCACAGCAGCAGCTTCAGCAGCAGCTATTGTTGCAGCAGCAGCAGCAATTATTGCAGCAGCAGCAGCAGCAGCTTCTGCTGCTGCAGCTGCGGAACTGCGTGTCCTTGGTTTGCCTTCAGAGCTGCCTAGACACCTTAATGGCCAAGGTGGCCTCCGTGCTGCAGGCGCGAGGAACTCATGCTGCTGCTGCTGCTGCTGCTGCTGCTGCTGCTGGCGCCCCACACTTTGCGCAGCTGCTGCTGATAGCTGTCTCCGTAGGACTTTAAGGCCGGGGACTTGTCTTCTTTTTATTTCTTTTTTATTTGTTTATTTCTTTTTTATCTTTTTTGTTTGTTTTCTTTTTGTTTCCTCTTTGTTTTCTTTTTGTTTATTTTTCGTTTTCTTTTTGTTTCTTTTTATTTTCTTTTTGTTTATTTTTTGTTTACTTTTTATTTCCTTTTTGTTTATTTTTAATTTCTTTTTTGTTTATTTTTAATTTCTTTTCCATTTTTCTTTTATATCTTTTTTGTCTCTTTTTTTTTATTTCCTTTTAACTTTTTTTTATTTTCTCTCGATCTTTCTTTTATCCTTTTTTATTTTCTTTTTTATTTCCTTTTTTATTTTCTTTTTTATTTCCTTTTTAATTTTATTTTTCATTTTATATTTTTTCTTGTTTATCTCCTTTTCATATTTGAGGATTTTGGCCCTTTTTCAAAGCGGTGTTGTAGTTGGCTCTTTTGCTGCTGGCCTTCTCTGGAGCTTCATTTGCTGCTGCTGCTGCTGCTTGTGCTGCTGCTGCTGCTGCTGCAGGCCATCGGGTGTCTGTATACAGTGCAGCAGCGCCTGCGGACGCGCATTGCGCAGATTTTGCTGCAGTCCCTCAACGTCACTGTCGTTTTGCTGCAGCAGCAGCAGCAGCAGCAGCAGCAAAGGAAAAGTTTGGTCTCCAGCCCCGATGGGAGCAGCAGCAAGAACCCAAGCGCTACGGCTGCTGCTGCTGCAGCAGCAGCAGCTGCTGCTGCTGCTTGGCAGCAACCCGTCTTCTTTGAAGACTACAGCGGTGAGTGAGGGAGGCAATCATTACAGCAGCAGGGGCTGCTGCAGCAGCAGCAGCTGCGGGGACAGCAGCAACAGCAGCAAGTGCAGCAACTAAAGCAGGAGCAGCAGCAACCAGTGCAGCAGCTAAAGCAACTCCAGCAAGTGCAGCAGCTGCAGCAGCTGCAGCAGCTGCAGCAGCTGCAGCAGCTGCGGCAGCAGCAGGTCGGATGGGGCCCATACGCTGTGATGTGTCTCTACCCTTGCCAGTTGACCTCTTGCTGCTGCTGCTACTGTTGCTGCTGCCGCTGTTGCTGCTGCTGCTGCTGTTTGCAGGCAGCAACAGCATGCTGCGCCTGCTGGCTTGCTGCAGCCCCAGCGCTGCATGCAGCAGACTGAAGAATCTTCGAGTTGATTTTATGTCTGCTGCTGCTGCTTCCTTTTACCCGCACCTCCAGTCCCAAAGCAGGCGTAGGCCCTAAACCCTAAACCCTAAACCCTAAACCCTTAATTTAGTGGCTCGGACTGAGGCTCCTCAGTCCGATGTATGCGAGGGGAAACCAGAATTCAAAGGTTTAGGGTTTAGGGTTATGGTTTAGGGTTTAGAGTCTAGGGTTTAGGGTTTAGAGTCTAGGGTTTAGGGTTTAGGGTTTAGGGTTTAGGGTTTGCGCAGGCATACTGGAGGCGACGCACGAGGCGAAAGTGCTTCAGGTGGATTTGCTGCTGGCGAAGGAGACGTGGGAGCGGCAGCAGCTGCAGCAGCAGCTCGTTGAACCCCTCACTGAAGTGCTGCAGTTTGCTGCTCCTGCTGCTGCAGCAGTACCGGACACAGCAGCGCCAGAAGCAGCAGCAGCAGCAGCAACAGCAGCTGCAGCAACAGTCACAACGGAGGCAGCTGCAGCGGCGGGCTCGGTACCCACTACAACAACTTCGCTCTCACCAGCAGCAGCAACAACAGCAGCTGCAACAGCAGCAGCAGCACCAAAGTATCCAGCAGCAGCAGCAACAGGAGCGACATACTCAGAAGCAGCAGCATATTCAGCAGCAGCAGCAGCAGCGGGCCCGGCAGCCAGGTCTGAGGGGCGTGGCGGCGATTGGGCACAGTCAAACGCAGCAGGCACTGTTGCTGCTTCCGCTGCTCCTGCTGCTGCTACTGTTGCTGCTGCTGCTGCTGCTTCT
>NW_013543929.1:0-2469 GCF_000499545.2 Eimeria tenella
GCAGCAGCAGCAGCAGCAGCAGCAGATGCAGGCACGGGAATATTATCTACTTCTAGACTCATATACATATGTTGAAATATACATTTAAAACAGATTTAATATTATCAATTGTGTATTAAATATATATTTATTATGTAAATGTTTACAGCAGTTTTGCAATTAAGCAAAAAGCCACTTCAGATTCAGCTCAGGTGTACAGACACCTCGGGAGACAGAAGACGATCCCCAGCTGTCGATCCCACGAGGGCGTCGTATTCCAAATAAGCAGCCACGTGGCGAGCTGCTTCTTCCCCCATCTTTGCTGCTGCTGCTGCTGCTGCTGCTGCTGGGGTGGCTGCTGCTGGGGTGGCGTCTGTGGCTCCTGATGCTGCGGCTGCTGCTACTGCTGCTGCTGTGGCCGCTGCTGCTGCTGCTGCGACTGCTGCTACTGTTGCTTCTGTGGCCGCTGCTGCTGCAGCTGCTGCTGCTGTTGCACACAATCCTGCTGCAGCAGACGCTGCAGATTGCAGTCGCAGGGTGTCAGGCTGACTTGCTCAATTTGCTGCTTCTGCTGCTTGCCAGACAAAAGCTGCTGCTGCTGCTGTTGCTGCTGTTTCCCGTGCCGCTGCCTTCCACGCGGCTGCTACTTTTGCTGCTGCTCAGAGCTTTCCTGCTACCACTTATTCTTGCTGGCGTTTGTTCCGCTGTAGCGGCAGCTAGCTGCAGCAGCAGCTGCTGCAGTGCTTCCTGTTGCTGCCTGCTGCAGTAGGACTCTCCTCAGCTTCTTCTGCTTCGCTTCCAGTTGGTGCTGCTGCTGCTGCTTGCAGCGCCACGCGCGTCACCCAGGCAACAGCAGCAGCAGCTGCTGCTGCAGCAGCTGACTTCCGCTGCAGCTAGCTGATGCTGTTAACTGCTGCTGTTGCTGCTGCTGCCTCTGCTGCTGCTGCTGCCGCAGGTCCATCTAAAGATTTGCTCTGTCACTTTGGCTTGGGTCTGTGCGGCACACCAGGCCCGGAGTTCGCAGCCAAAGGCACCTCGGCTTGGAGTTAATTTAAATTAAAATCAAATATTAACTTACAGATTTAAAATAAATAAATAAACTTGAAAGGAAAAGGAGAAAGAAAGGAAATGCGCAAGGGTCACCTCTGCGGTGTATGTACAGCCAGCTAAGGCCTCGGGGCTTTGCGTGCTGCGCTTCAGGCGGCCGTTCGTGGGAAATAAAAGCACTACTTTGATAATAATTAGTTTAAAAAGAATTTATAATTCATTTTAAACGCAAATTGACTCAAAAAGCCCAGAATAAATGCAAAACAAAACTGCCGTCGCTGCACACCGGAGAGCGCTGCAGCCGCTCTCCTTCGGGTGTACGTACACCTGGAAACACCCCCTGCAAGCTTTTCGCCCACCAAATCAATTCCCATTTAATTTGTTTTTCAAATTTAAATATATAAACAAAATTATAAAACTCTTTAGCAAAAGAAATACCGAAAGCCAGCTCCCCGTGCTGCTGCGTGCGCTGTCTGTACACCTCAAAACTCACAGAGTCAAAGAAAGAACAGCGCCACTCATTGCATGCAGATCTGAACACAACTCAAAAGTATAAATATAAAATATAATAAATAAAATATAATTATTTATAAATCTTTATTTATAAATGTTTATTTATAAATGTTGATTCATAAATGCACTCAGATCTTACGTACAAACCTTTGTAGGCAAGCACTGGGGACCTGTGAACTTCCACAGATAGTGTCTGCTGTTTAGTTCCCCAGATATTAATTTATACTTAAATAAATAATTATTATTCTTCATTTAAACTTCAATAAAATTAAAAAGCTTTCATTTATCTTCAATAAGTCTTGACAAATATCTTTAAACTTGTAGTTCTTGATGAACTCATTCATCTCAAGTTCCCACTCCAGGCCCTCCCCCACACAGCCAGAAACTAAAGCCTTAACGCTGCGCAGCAGCAGCAGCAGAGCAGCAGCAAACTGCTGCTGCAGCCCCAGGCCCAACGCGCACTGACGCAGCTAGCTGCAGCTAGCCACCGGTTGCTGCAGCTAGCCACAGGTTGCTGTAGCTAGCCGCAGCTTGCTGCAGCTAATCGAAAAAGGTCACAGCTAGCTGCAGCTAGCTAGCAGCTAGCTGCAGTTGAGCCCAAATAGCTGCAGCTAGCCACAACTAGCCAGGGCTAGCTACTCTGGGCCGCAACTTAGTGAAGCGACTCGCAGCAGCTAGCTGCAGCTAGCCACAGCTAGCAACAATTAGCCACAGCTAGCTCCAGCTAGCCACGGCTAGCCACAATGAGACACAGCTGGCCGCAGCTAGCCACAGCTAGCCACAATTAGCCACAGCTAGCACAGCAAGCTGCAGCTAGCCAAAGCTAGCCACAATTAGCCACAGCTAGCCACAACTAGCCACAGCTAGCCACAGCTAGCCACAGCTAGCCACAGCTAGCCACAGCGGGTCTCCAAAAGCCCCCGCGGCTGC
>NW_013543930.1:0-2977 GCF_000499545.2 Eimeria tenella
CGGCCTATAGCGGATGCGTGCTGCTGCTGCTGCTGCTGCTGTTGCTGTTGCTGTTTCTGCTGGTGCTGCTGCTGCCGCTGCTGCAGATGTAACGAGCCTAGGGGAAGACACCTAGTTGCTGCTGTTGCTGCTCCCCGCGCTGTTGCTGCTGTTGCTGCTGCTGTTGCTGCGCTTCTCCCTGCAAAGCTTTTAAAGTTGCTGATTAGCTCACAACAGCAGCAGCAGCAGCAGCAGCATTCGGGTCTGCTGCTGCTCCGTGTCTCTTAGGAGAGAGTCTAGTTCTTCTGCGAAGGCTCTTGCTGTTGCACTTGCTGCTCACCCTGCTCCGAGCAGGAGACTTAACGGAGCAGCAGCAGCAGCAGCAGCAGCAGCAGCAGCAAAAGTAGCAATGCGACAAAGTACTGCTGCTCACGACTCCACAATAAGGGTAAAAAGAAAGCTGCTGCTGCTGCTCTTGCCGCTGCTGCTACGGCTGCCTCTGCTTCTGCTGCCCTTGCTGCAGTAGCAGCCGCTGCAACTGCTGCTGCCACTCTTGCTGCTGCTGCAGACCCTGCTGCTGCTGCTGCTGCAGCGTCTGCGCCTCAGGGGGCCCTCCGAAAGCTCAAGAACAGCCCCGACTCCATCACGCTGCTGCTGAAGTGGGACTTTAGCTGCCTTGCTGCTCAGCGACAGCAGCGGGAGCAGCAGCAACAGCAGCAGCAGCAGCAGCCAGTTGAGGTGTATCTACAGCTCGACCGAGATGTCACGCGTGCTGCTGCTGCTGCTGAAGCAGGAAAGGGACAAGTGCTTTTTACCCGAGGCGTTTTTTTGAGAGACAAGGCGCAGAAGCAGCAGCAGCAGCAGCAGCAGCAGCAGCAGAAGCAGCAGCAGCAGAAGCAGAAGCAGAAGCAACAGCAGCAGCAGCAGCAGCAGCAGCAGTTCGATGACCGAGTTTTCGGGCTGCAGTTTCTCTCGCAGCTGCTGGGCCACAACATTGACTTGGAAGCAGAAGCAGCAGAGCTGCAGCAGGAGCTGCAGCAGGAGCTGCAGCAGGAGCAGCAGCAGGAGCAGCAGCAGGAGCTGCTGCCGCAACGGCAGCAAGCCGACGGAGCTGCGGAGCAGCAAAAGTCTCCGTGTGTCTCCTCCCCCTCTCTCTGCCAAGAGCTGCTGCTGCAGAAGCTGCTGCAGCAGCAAGAAGGACTAACTGTCTCCAAATATTTATCTTCTTTTGATGTTGACGTTGTCACTTTTTCCAGACTCAAAGAGTTCATGCGGGTTCGTGCTGCTGATGCTGCTGCTGCTACTGCTTTTGCTGCTGCTGCTGTTGCTCTGTAGTGCTGAGCAGCCTCCGCAGCAGCAGCAGCAGCAGCAGCAGCGTGGTGAACCGTAGCGCAGTGCTCCCGCCCCCCTTAGACTCCACCTTAGCAGCAGTAGCAACGGCAGCAGCAGCAGCAGCAGCAGCAGCAGCAGCAGCAGGTGAGTTGTGCTGCTGCTCAGGAGTCTGGGTTACAGAGTGAAGAAGAGCTGCTGCAGCTGCTGAAGGAGACACACAGCAGCAGCTGTCTCTCTCAAGTGTCTCTCGACATGAAGGGGACACTGACGGGATCGGTTCCTGCTGCTGCTGCTGCTGCTACTGCAGCACGGGGCAGCAGCCCCCGCGCAGCAGCAGCAGCAGCAAATGTTGAAGACCCCTACTTCCCGCTGCAGTGGCATCTTCAAGCAGCAGAAGGTCTCTACAACTTGGGAGCTGACAAAGCCTGGCAGCAAATGCAAAGTGAGCAAAAGTGCTGCTACTGCGAGGAGACAAATAAATTTGCTGCTGCTGCTGCGAGGAGACAAATGAATTTGCTGCTGCTGCTGCGAGAATATAATTGAATTTGCTGCTTCTGCTGCGAAGAGACAAATGAATTTGCTGCTGCTGCTGCGAAGCGAAGAGACAAATGAGTTTGCTGCTGCTGCTGCGAGGAGACAAATGAATTTGCTGCTGCTGCTGCGAAGAGACAAATGAATTTGCTGCTGCCGCTGAGAAGAAAGCTTTGAGTTTGCTGCTGCTGCTGCTGCTGCTACGAGGGGCTGAATTTGCTGCTGCGAAGAAGAGGAAATAGCTGAATTTGCAGCTGCTGCCGTGAGGAGGCAGTTGAGTTTGCTGCTGCTGCTGCTGCGGGGAGAGTTAAATTTTTTTTGCTGCTGCGGGGAGACAGTTAAATTTGCTGCTGCTGCTGCTGCTGCTGGAGAAATAGGTAATTTGTAGGGAGACTCAGTAGTGGGGGAGTTTAGCTGCAGAGACACCAGAAAGAGACGGAAACGAGGCCGCAGCAGCAGCAGCAACTGCTGCTGCTGCTGCTGCTGCTGCTGCACCAGCAGCAGCAGCAGCTGACCTGCGCCCTAGGGATCGCTGCAACAGCTTTTTCGCCTCCTCGAACTGCCCGTGATGCTGCGTCTTTCGCTGTTGCTGCTGCTGCGTTTGCTGCTGCTGCTGCTTGTGCTGCTGCTGCTGCTGCTGCTGCAGGCGCGCAGCAGCAGCAGCCGCAGCAGCAGCAAGTGGTGGTGGCGCTGCTGGACACTGGCTGCGGCCCCCACGAAGACATAAATAATATTTTGTGGATTAACAGCAAAGAGAACTGCAGCGACGGAGTGGACCACGACAACAACGGCTACGTCAACGACTGCAAGGGCTGGGTAAACCCTAAACCCTAAACCCTAAACCCTAAACCCTGGGTTTGCGCTCCCAAGAACGGAGGCAGCGAGCGACGGACACGGATGCTGCAAGCAAACTGCAAACTGCAACAGTTTCAAGCTGCGAGGCGGCAGCAAACGTCCAGGGTTTAGGGTTTAGGGTTTAGGGTTTAGGGTTTGGGGTTTGGGGTTCAGGACTTTGTGGACGACACAAACGACATCACGGACACTTATGGGCACGGCACGGCGGTGGCTGCTCTTATGGCTGCGAGCTTTGACAAAAAGGGGGGCAGAGGTAAACCCTAAACCCTAAACCCTAAAC
>NW_013543932.1:0-2378 GCF_000499545.2 Eimeria tenella
CAGCTCATCTCTTTGCATCTTCTTGCACCAGTTATCGTGCTGCTTACTAATTTCTTACAAAAGGGGTGATGCTCGTTGTAGCTGCTTTGTTGACTTGTTGTGTTGTACCTTCAGTAGATAATTGTGCTCAGCGTGAGAAAGTATTTTGATGCTCGTGCACTGCGGTTTGTTGAGCGTTATGAGAGTCGGACAGCTGCACTGGCCCGCGACCGGAGTCAAGCTTGAGGTGAACGTAAAGGTTTTCCTGTGCATACCACCGCTGTGGAGAAAATGTTTTGGCACTTGTCCTAATATGCGTTTGTGGAGGAAGTGGGGACATGCATAACGGATGAGAGCAACGCCCAGTAGATTGGGCTGCGGTTCTGGCACAGGCCACTGCATCTTCTACCCACAGTCTGTTTCGCCAAGTGGGCGGCGGCTATATTTTAACCTTGCAGAAAGTAGGGATGACATGCTGTGTGAGGGTGGTGGAGCGGCGAATTGCGGTTGGAGTGTGAGCGACTCACATCGGGGCAACAAAAGTGCATGCCGTTCTGGTTGCTTTCTGTGCTTGCATCAGCTTCACGCTTTTGGAAGAAACGTCGCTACTGATTGCATGTTTCGGTGCGTGCCTCTGCGGCGGCCTGGAAGTCGTACAGAGCTGCGACATGCAAGCAGGGAGGTGCACGTTCTTAAGTGTGGCTGCTGTGGGTGAGTGAATATGTGTAGTGACATGTGTGAATATCTCGCTTTGGTACTCATATATCGGGAGTTAGGTTTGGTGTTCTCTGCAGAGGTGCTGTAAAAAATTGGTTTGTGCTGAAATTTTGGTACTGGGTGGTCGGCGGGCCGCGGTGTTTGACATGCTGTCAGTAGAACATTGGTGCTGGACGGCAATGAAGATGAGATTCAGGGAGCTGTTGAATCTTTTATTCGCCTATTGTCACCGCCATCCGTACTGGCGGCAATGCTGCGTCGTCTTGCTCTGAGGGTCATTCGTGAAGCAAAGAAAACTTCCGCCTGGTTGATGAGATCGGCGTCGTGTTTCTGCTGCTAGTCTGGAAGTGTCGCTGTGTAGCCGGATTGCACGAGAGCGGTTAAGGGATTTGTGGTCCTACCTTGCAGGAAGTGAGGGGAACTTGGAGGGAGGGTGAGGTAGAGCACGATGCGTGCGTGGCACATGATAATTCCATCATCGCGCTACCGACGTTGTGTCTGAGTGTTGTGGATTGGCCTAGCTGAGTCGTGTTTTCGTGGCGGCTTGGAAAGAGCTACTGTATATTTGCCCGTTTAATTTTGCGCCAATGTACATTTGTGACGGTGCTGAGGACTGTGAGCAGCTGCTACATCTAGCTAGTGAGCTGCATACACGTTCTTATGAGAGACACAGTGAAAATGTGTATTCCGACGTGCGAACAGCGATTTCTTTGCCGGAACATTAGGCAGTAGCCCTGGTGTTTCTGCGCCGGTGTTGTGAGGATTAGAAAGAATTTTGGTCCCAAGGAGTTGGTAGCTTGGAAGGTACGTTTGCTGCTGATACCATGAATGTTTCCTGTCTGAGCTGGCGGCCTGATTCTTGCTAGCTTAGCGTGCTGTTGCCTCACGGATGTCGCCAATCCAGACACTATTTCGTGCCCATGCCGATGCATTCGTGGCCTACAGTGGTGCTATGGAATGTACCGCGTCGCACGAATGGGGTTGACTGCTTCGGTGTTCTTCTTTTTCCCGCTTATAAGGCGGATGGTAGGAGCATGCTTCTCAGCTGGTCGGGAGCGCATACCAACCTTTTGACGAAATAATTTCCTCGCTCAATATCTTTTGCACACAAGGGAGTACGCTCTTTCCAAGAACGTTTCTTCATAGTTGCCTACCGTAAATGTATCAGTGCTGCGGACAAAGAGTTAGCCGAATAGCGCTGCAGTTACTCTTAGAGTGTAGAGAAGTTAATAAAACAGAAGAACCGTTCCGCATGTGTGCGCAAAACTGGGTAGTTCATTGGTTTCAACGAGATGCAGATGCGTTGCTCAGTAGAATTCACGCCAGGATCGACCCAATCTAGGAGAGCATGCGGCGGTGCAAAACGGGGCCTTTTTGTTTGCCGTGGAACAAAATATCTTGCATCATTCCCAAGAGTCATATCGTATGAACGTGTGCTGGAGAATTGTTCAGCGTTGCGCTTTTGGGCGACGCTTTTCGGGCTGAGCAAGGCCTAAAGCCGAAATTCACGTAACATTTGAAGCTCAAAAGTGCGTGGGAAGTGGTCTTCATCTTGGTTAGAAGAGCACATGTCACCTGAATATTCGTTAGTGGCGAAAAATTACATGGAGTTACCCAGAATGATAGGTACGATTCTGTGCAAGTACATCATAGTTGGATGATGGAAGGCGGTAGGGGAAGTC
>NW_013543933.1:0-2568 GCF_000499545.2 Eimeria tenella
AAACGCCGCTGTGTGTCTCCCTGCAGCATTAACTGGTGCTTGTTAGCTGTATTAAAATCTATAGGCGGAGTTGGAGGCGCTTAGCTGCTGCTGCTGCAGCAGCAGCAGCAGCAGCAGCAGCAGGGGGGTGGTGATCTGGGTCGGGGTGGCTTGGGGGGGGTGATGGGGGGTGGGCGCGGGCCCTCGTCCTGCACCTTGAATTGTTTTTTATATATTTATTGAATTTAAAATTAAAAATAATTCATTGTACTTTTTTTAATTCATAAAAGCGTTGCCGTCTCGCCACTTTGCCCTCCAGCCGCAGCAGCTAGCGCTGCCGCGCCCGAGTCCATGAGCAGCCGACGCCATCTCAACACCAGCAGCGGCAGCAACAGCAGCACGAGCAGCAGCAGCAGCAGCAGATTCAACAGAATTTATGGCCTCAAAAGGTTTAATTTAAAGTAATTTCAAAGTCTGAAGGGCCCTAGTGGAGAACTTTCCCTTAAAAAGGGCTTTGCCGGGCTCTTCGCCGCTGGAGGCCGAATTCAAGTCTGGGCGACGCCCGCTGCTGCTGCTGCGCTGCAGCAAAATATGAGAAAAATCACCTTTTTGAATACACTAAAACATGCATAATATTAAAAAACAGTAAAAAGGATAAATTAAGCCTCCCATTCAATGTAGACAAGCCTAGGGGGGGCTGCGAGCCTTCTAATTGCCTAAATGCCCAAGGCTCTGTGCCCAAAGCCCGCAGCTGCTGCTGCAGCAGCAGCTGCTGCTGCTGCTGCCCTGCTTCTCTTCTTTCGGCTGCTTGAAGGCGTTTGTCTGCTGCGGCCCTTCCGCTGCTCCTTGCCGCTGCCCCTGCTGCTGCCGCCCCTGCTGCAGCCGCTGCTGCGGTTGCTGCAGTTGCTGCTGCTTGAGCGCCTTCTACCCTGTCTCGCCCTCTCTGCCTTGCCCCCTGCAGCCTCTGCCAAATTTGCTGCTGCTGCCGCTACTACCCGCTGCTGCTGCTGCTGCTGCTGCTGCCAGCTGTGCAGCCTGGAGCGTGTGCTGCTGCTGCGTGTGTCTGCTGCTTCCGTGTGCCGCTCGGGCCCTGCTTGCTCCCTTCTGCTGCTGCTGCTCCCCTTATACCTCTAAAGTGCCCCGCAGCCGCAGCAACAGCAGGGGCGAGCGGCAGCAGCAAGCAGCAGCAGCAGCAGGAAGAAATAGAATATAAATTAAATTAAATTAAATGTTCCGTACTACGAGCTCGTCGAAAATGCAAAGACTGCAAATGCGAGTGCTTATTAAAGCCGGAAATAGGAGGGCCCACAAATGCGCGCAGGCTGCTGAGGTGTACGTACACCTCAAGGTGTCTGTACACCCCAATTAAAGCTGCGCGTACACCCGGGTTCCGGGGTGTACGTACACCCCGACGCCAGGCCATGCATTCATAGCCCCAAAAGGGCACTGCCAACAAAATCTTCTCACGCAGCCACAGCTGCAGCAGCAGCTGCAGCCGCAGCTGCAGCAGCTGCAGCAGCTGCAGCAGCAGCAGCTGCAGCAGCAACTGCTGGAGCTGCTGCTGCCTGTAGAGACATCCAACGTGGGGGAGTCGGCGGCCAGTCGGGCCTGTCAAGGCCCCCACGCTAAACAGCAGCTGCTGCTTTGCAGCAGTTCCCGCTGCACCTTCTGCTTCAGCTTCTGCTGCAGCTTCTACTGCAGCTTCTGCTGCAGCTTCTGCTGCAGCTGCTGCAGCAGCTGCTGCTGCTGCAGCTTCTGCTGCTGCTGCTGCTGCAGCTTCTGCTGCAGCTGCTGCTACTGCTGCAGCTTCTGCTGCAGCTGCTGCTGCTGCAGCTGCTGCTGCTGCTACTGCTGCAGCTTCTGCTGCAGCTGCTGCTGCTGCAGCTG
This sequence comes from Eimeria tenella, assembly GCF_000499545.2. Classification (NCBI taxonomy): domain Eukaryota; phylum Apicomplexa; class Conoidasida; order Eucoccidiorida; family Eimeriidae; genus Eimeria; species Eimeria tenella. The sequence continues at coordinate 1,867 of NW_013543933.1, forward strand.
CTGCTACTGCAGCTTCTGCTGCAGCTGCTGCAGCTGCTGCTGCTGCTGCAGCTGCTGCGGCTGCGGTGGGGAGCATCTCTGTGTGCTGCCTAGTAATGCGCGTCGCCTCTTGTGTCTCGAGACTTGGAGATGACAAATGCGTACATAAAATTGGCGTCGGGCAGCTGCAAAGCAGCAGCAGCAGCAGCAGCAGCACGTCCAAACGCGGGTCAATATTGAACGCAGCAGCAGCAGCAAACGCACCAGCAGCACGAGCACCAAGCGCAGCAGCAGCAGCAGAAGCAGCAGCACCGAGAGCAGCAAACGCAGCAGCAGCAGCAGCAGCAAGTGCTTCGCCAGCAGCAAGCATGTGAAGTGTCTGCTGCTGCATCTTCTACAGCTATTCTGTCGCTATAAATCCTCTCATTCTGCGTCTGCCTCGGGCCCAAAAAATTGCATCTCAACTGCCGCTTTCCCCTGCGCCGCAGCAGCAGCAGCAGCAACAGCAGCAGCAGCAGCTGCTGCTGCTGGCAGCGACGACTCACCCCCAAGGCGCGGGCGTACTTGGGGTTGGGGGGCACCATGTAGACTGCTGCGCTGCTGCCTTCCCGCAGCCCCAGCCTTTGCTTCTGAATAAAGTAGTCGCAAAGAGCATCATAGTGTCTGCTATCTGCTGCTGAGTCTGCTCCCATTTGCCAGGCCGAGAAGCGCGCTCCTGCTGCT
>NW_013543934.1:0-2361 GCF_000499545.2 Eimeria tenella
TGATCAAGGTGCAAAACAAAAAGACTAAAATTGAAATTAAAACGAAAAATTTAATAAAATAAATCAAAAGTAGAGCAGCAGGTTGCGCTGGGCTGCTGCTGCTGTCGCTGCTGCTGCAGCAGCAGCCTCGCTGCAGCAGGCAGCAGCAGCCTCAACATGGGATTGCACGGAAGCCCCCGCTGCAGCTGAAAGCCGCAGCGACGGGCATGAACAGCAAGCAGCAGATAGGCGAGCGGCAGCCACTGCTGCTGCTGCTGCTGCTTCTGCTGCTGCTGCTGCAAGGGCCCCCCAGCGTCGCAGCAGCAGCAGCAGCAAGTTGCTTCCTCCGGTCCGCCAGTTTCAATGTGGGCTCGGCAGCAGCAGCAGCAGCAACAGCAACAATAAAAATAGCAGCAACAGCAGCAGCACGAACAGCCAGTGCTGCAGCTGCTGCTGCTCGTCTCCCGCCCAGTGGAGCCAACAGCCGCAGCAGCGTGCCTCCCCTAAGAGCAGCAGCAGCAGCAGCAGCAGCAGACTTGCTGAACAACGCCGAGTGGGAGAAGCAGCTGCGGCTGTTTGGAGTTGCTGCTGCTGATGTTGCTGAGTCTGTAGTCCGGGGCAGCGGGCCCGGCGGCAGCAAAATAAACAGCAGCAGCAACTGCTGCTGCCTCCGCTGCAGCAAACTGAAGCTGCAGGTGAGGTGCCACACATACAGGTAAGGCGCTGCTGCTGCTGCTGCTGCTGTTGCCGCTTGCTGCTGCTGTCGCTGCTGCTGTCGCTGCTGCTGCTGCCGCGTGTTGCTGCTGCTACTGTTTGCTGCGCTGCTGCAGCAGACCAAGCTGCTTCTGCTGCCTGCCGAAGCTACTGTTGCCGCTGCCGCTGCTGCTGCAGTTGCTGCTGCTGCTGCAGCAGCTTCTACTTTTGCTGCTGCTCCTGCTGCTCCCACAGGCCTCTCTCCGACAACCGCCGAGAGGCCCGGCGACGTTTCTTGCTGCTGCTGCAGCGGAAGCAGCAGCAGCAGCAGCAAGAGCAAGAGCAACAGCTCCAGGTAATTGCTGCTGCTGCTGTGGCTGCTGCCGCGCGTCTTCGCCTTGGCTGCTGCCTGTGCTGCAGTTGCCATGTCTGCTGCTGCTACTGCTGCTACTGCTGCTGCATGGACTCCAGAGCTGCTGCTGCCGCTGCTACTGCATCGATTCCAGTGAGACATTGCTGCTGCTACTGCTGCTGCTGCTTGCTGTTGCTGCTGCTTCTGGGGTGCATGCGCAGCTGCAGCTGCGGCAGCAGCGGAGGCCGACGGAGCAGCAGCAGCAGCGCGTCAGGGCATGGAAAGCAGCAAGAAAGAAAATAAAGCAGCAGCGGCAGCAGAAGCCCTCTTTGCTAGACTAGCTGCTGCTGCTGCTGCTGCTGCTGCTGCTGCTGCTGCTGCTGCAGTGCTGCAGAGTAGATGCTCGGGTATTGCTGCTGCAGCAGCGGCCGCCAGGAGCTGCGGCGCAGCAAAAAAGCTAAATCAACGCCAACAGAAGCAATTGCTGCTGCTGCTGCTTGCGCGCGTAGTTCTGCTGCCAGGTTGCTGCTGCTGCTGCTGCTTCTGGCCGAAGCAGCGAAGTGATGTGGGAGCAGCAGCAGTGGCTGCTGCTGCTGCAGCTGCAGCAGCCGCAAACGCCTGCGCAACAGCAGCAATAACCGCAGCAACTACAGCAAATAAGCGTGGCTTCCGGAGGCAAGAAGCAGGCAAGGCTAGGGTTTAGGGTTTAGGGTTTAGACTTACAGGGCCATCTTTGCCCGCAGGCGAGTCGGGTGGTTTAAGAAGACGTCTCTGATAGAACGCAAAACCCTAAACCCTAAACCCTAATCCCTACCCGCCTGTTTAGGGTTTAGGGTTTCGTGCCCTAAACGCTAAACCCCAAACATCAGTCAGCGGATGGCCCTGTGCGAGTAGAGGGTTTAGAGTTTAGGGTTTAGGGTTTAAAGCTGGTGCGTGGGGTTTAGGAACTGCGGCTAGTCCGCGAGGGTCTAGGGTTTAGGGTTTAGGGTTTAGGGTTTACCTTTCAGTGGCGACTTCGACGCACATGCCGCAGCCCTTGAGGGCCAAAGGAGCAGACAAGCCAAACCCTAAACCACAAACCCTAAACCCTAGCAGTCCAGATCACATTAGTTGGAAAGCAGCAAACCCAAGTCCGGCCTCAAGCTACAGGGCTAGGGTTTAGGGTTTAGGGTTTAGGGTTTACGGAGGGTTTGCTGGGAGAAGCTTCTGTAAACCACAAACCCTAAACCCTAGCAGTCCAGATCACATTAGTTGGGAAGCAGCAAACCCAAGTCCGGCCTCAAGCTACAGGGCTAGGGTTTAGGGTTTAGGGTTTAGGGTTTACGGAGGGTTTGCTG
>NW_013543935.1:0-2976 GCF_000499545.2 Eimeria tenella
CCCGGGGGCGCCCCCAGGAGGGGCTGCCTCAACTTCCCCAATTACCACTGGCACAGGCGGCGAATCCGCAGCAGCAACCGACACCGCTGCTGCTGCTGCTCCCAGTGCGCCAATCCTGCTGCTGCTGCTGCTGCTGCTGCAGATGAGGCAGAACAAGGCCACGCACAGGCGAGGAGAGAACCGGCGGCAGGGCCGGCGAGGAGCAGCAGCAGGACCAGCAGCAGAAGCAGCAGCAGATCCTGCTGCTCTCGCTGATCTTGCTGCTCCTTCTGCTGCGGCTGCTGCTGCCATCGCTGCAAAAAAGAAAATAAACCTGTTGGAAGTGGAAGGAATAATTAACTTTAAAGATGGAGGGGAAGCCCAGATCCGGGGTCCTGCTGCTGCTGCTGCTGCTGTGGCTGCAGCAGCGGGAGCAGCAGCAGCTCCTGGGGCAGCAGCAGGAACCTTAGCGGCTCAATCTGCCGGAAAAGTCTAATAATTTACAAATAAAGTTAAATAAATGAATTCAATTAACTAAAGAAGCCAAAACAGATCGAGCGGCCTTGAAGATGGGCTGGCGCTCCAGGTGTATGTACACCTCGATCGATCACGCGTGCTGCTCCTAGTGTCCACGTGAGCTGCTGCTGCCATTTTAAACGCTCTTCCACGTTTGTTTAATTCATTTTGGACTTAATGCTTAATTATTTCTCATTTAATTTCATTTAATTTCTTTTTTGCCGCTTTTTTGCTCCATTTGGTTCCCCCCTGCATGCACGCCCCGGCAGCAGCACCAGGCCTCATGTGGCTCCCCGCAGCAATGAACAACTTATTTCATTGAAAAGTTCAATTTATATTATTTGTTTATTTATTTGTTTGTTCATTAATTATATGTTATTTATATACATTTTTCTCTCTGCAAATTTAAATGCAATTAAACAGCGGGCACCTCCTGAACCCCCCAACCCTAAACCCTAAACCCTAGGCCCTAGACACTGGACCCCCAGCCTTCAACCGTAATAAACTCTAGACCCTAGGTACCTCACCCCAAACCCCAAACCCTAAACCCTAAACCCCAAACCCTGGAATGCATACAAACTCTCAGGAGTTCTATACAAAGTCCAGGCAGCTACGGAAGGCTCTACCGCAGCGGCCAGACGCCTCCGAGCTAGCTAGCTAGCTAGCTGCTAGCCAGCTGCTGGCTAGCTGCTAGCTAGCTAACTGCCAGCTAGCTGGCCAGCTAGCTAGCTAGCTGGCTAGTTCGTCATTTTGCGGTCTGAAAAGTCTGCTGCCTGGAGAGCTAGCCGCACCGAGGGGCGGCTAGCTAGCCAGCTAGCTAGCTAGCTAGCTGGCCTGGCGGCTAGCCAGCTAGCTAGCTAGCCAGCCAGGCAGTTAGCTAGCCAGCTACAGAAGATAAAGGACCGCCTAGGGTGCTAAGTAGCTAGCTGGCTAGCTGGCCAGCTAGCTGGGGAGACAAACAAGCTTGTCGGCTAAGTAGCTAGCTAGCTAGCTACCTAGGACAGCTAGCTAGCTAGCTAGGGCAGCTAGCTAGCCAGCTATCTGGCTAATTGGCCAGCTAGCTAGCTGGGGTAGCTAGCTGGCTAGCTAGCTAGCTAGCTGGCTAGCTGTGGAGTTGAGCTAGCTTGCCATTTGCTTTTTCTCTTTTCTTAGAAACAGCTAGCTGGAAGCAGGAGGAGCCCTATCCTGCTGCAGGCAAAATGTGGGGTCAGCTGGGGGCCCCTGCGCATCACTTGGGCTGCTGCTGCTGCTGCTGCTGCTGTTGCTGCTGCTGTTGTTGCTGTTGTTGACGGGGAAGCCGATGCTACTGTCATTGTTGTTGCTGCTGCTGATGCTCGCGCTGCTGCTGTTAGCTTCGCTGCTGTTGCTGCTGCTGTCGCTGCTGCTGCTGTTGCTGCTGTTGCTGCTGCTGTTGCTGTTGCTGATGTTGTTGCTGCCGCTGTTGCTGCTGCTGCTGCTGTCCGCAGGGCCACTCGCATTTCCAGCCGTATCTTTGGCGCTGGTCCTGCTGCTGGTGCTGCTGCTGCTGCTGGTGTTGCTGCTGCTGCTGCTGCTAAGCGATGCAGCAGAAGGATCCGTCTCTTTGTCCTGCTCGTGCTGCTGCTGCTGCTGCTCCGTGTGCTGCTGTTGCTGTTGCTGTTGCGGCTGCTGCTTCGGTTCCTGCATTTCTCGCTGCGACTGCTGCTGCTGCTGTTGCTGCTGTTGCTGCTGCTGCTGCTGTTGCTGCTGCTGCTGCTGCTGTCTTGCTGCTGCTGCTGGCCCTTGGCCCTGCTGAGCAGCAGCCTCAAAGGCCCCATCAGTCAGCCCTCTTTCTCTCCTCAGCGCCTGAACTCGCAAACCCTAAACCCTAAACCCTAAACCTAAACCCTAAACCCTAAACCCTAAACCGTACGATTAGTCCCCAGACCAGAGAAGGCGCTCGCTGTCACTGCCCTCTAGTGGCTGGATAGGAGAAACAAAACCCTAAACCCTAAACTGCAATCCCTAAACCCTAAACCCTAAACCCTAAACCCTAATTTTCACCTGCAGCACTGCTCTCAAGACAAGCAGCAAGGCCATGGCGATGATGTTCAGCAGCAAAAACAAAATGCGGGGCTCCATGAGGGGGGACTGTAGGATCTGCGAAAACCCTAAACTCTAAACCCTAAACCCTAAACCCTAAACCTGGACGCCAAACCCTCGGCCCCAATACTCTAATGGCAGCCCTTCATCAACTCTCGTCCAAACCCTCAAGCAAACCCTCAAGCAACGTCGGGCTCCAAATTAGGGTTTAGGGTTTACGGCAAAGGGTTTAGGGTTTAGGGGTTTTCGTTTAAGCAACAGGGGCTCCTGGGCTGCCGCTTTAAGGGGTTCCTCTGGGCTGAGGACTAAGTTGAGGGTTTAGGGTTTAGGGTTTGAAAGACTAGGCACTGAGGAGAGAAAGACAATTGGCTGGCGGCGCCTTGAGGCTGCTGCTCAGCGGGGCCAGACACCAGCAGCAGC
>NW_013543936.1:0-3081 GCF_000499545.2 Eimeria tenella
GGGCCCCCAGCCCTTACCTTTTATTCAAAGACCCCACAGACACAAAACCCTACTAGCCACTCGGGGGTCCTTCCAGGGGCCCCCCCAGGGAGCCCCCCAGGGGGCCCTCCAGGGTTCTCCCTGGGGGCCCCTGCAGGGGCCCCCCGAGGGGCCTTCCGGGGGTCCACTTCCGGGTGCCCCCCAGGGGGCCCCCCAGGGGGGCCCCCAGGGGGGCCCCCAGGGGGGCCACCAGGGGCCCCCAGGTTCAGGGGCCCCCCATAGAGTCGCTGGGCCTCCTGCCTGGGAGGCCTTGGGGGGCCCCCTGGGGGACCCCCAAGAGGGGCCCCAAGGAGCTGCAGGGGGCCCCCAAGAGGCGGTGCAGCAGCAAGGGGCCCCCTGGGGGGCCCCCCAAGAGAGGCCCCCGGAGGGGCCCCTGGGGGGGCCCCCCGGGGGCCCCCCGGGGGCCCCCAGGGGCGCTGCATGCATCTTGGAAGTGTGCGGGAGGGTCTGCTGCAGACTCTGCATTTTGCTGCTGAATGAAATAATTAAAAAAGAAAAAACAAAAGAACTAATTGAAGATTTGCTGCTGGAGGAGACAGTCCCTTTTGCGCAGCAGTTCCCGCTGCGGTGTACGTACACCCCGCGGGTGCGGCAGCAGCTGCTGCAGCAGCAGCAGCGGCTGCAGCGGCTCAAGCAGCAGCACGCAGCAGCAGCAGCAGCAGCAGCAGCAGCAGCAGAAGGCGGGACTCGCAGCTTGCTGCTGCTGCAGCAAGAATTTAAATTCTGGTCTCCTTTAATTAAAAACTTTCGACAAATTAAATGGCCCTTTCTGGAGGTCAGCATCTATTTTATTTTTATTTATTTTTGTTTTTGTTTTGTTTCTGTTTTATTTTCATTATTTTTATTATTATTTTTATTTTTATTTTTATTTTTTTATTTCCCTCTTCTTTTTTTGCTTCTTTTTTCTTTTCTTTTTTTGTGTCTGTTTGTCTTCTTTTTTGTTTCTTTTTTTTCTTTTTTATTTTTTCCTTTTTTAATTTTTTTGATTTCTTTTTGTTTTCGCCTTCATCCCCCTTGAGTTTCCTTTTGTCTTTCTTTATCCCTTGCTTTTGTGTCTTTTTTATTTCTTTTATTCTTCTTTTATTCTTTTGTTTCTTTTTTCCCTCTTTTATCTTTTATCTTTTTAATTTCTATTAATTTCTTTTTTTTTATTTTTTTGACTTTTTATATTATTTGCTGCTATTTGCCGCATTTTGATTTTATTTGCTTCAGTCCCTTCCCCCCCCTGCAGCAGCAGCGTCGCCCCCAGCTGCAGCAGCAGCAGCAGCAGCAGGGGCAGCAGCAGGAGCAGCAGCAGCAACAGCAGCCGACCCAGAAGCAGCAGCAGCACCGGCAGCCTGCCCCGCAGCCCCGGTGACGGCAATCCCGCCCCCACCAGCTGCAGCCGCAGCAACAGCAGCACCAGCAGCAGCAGCAGTAGCAGCAGCAACACCAGCAGCAGCAGCAGCAGCAGCAGTTGTGTCTGGAGGCAGCTGCTGGGGCACTGAGTGGCTGCCGCTGCTGTCTTCTTTGATACTTTCTCGTTTGCTGCAGTCTGCTGTTGCTGAGGTCTACACGCACGGCCTAGACTCCATTTAGTGAAGCTGCTGCTGCAGCTGCTGCAGCTGCTGCTGCTGCTTCAGCTGCTGCTGCTGCTGCTGCTGTGGCTGCTGCCGCGGCTGCGGCTGCTGATGCTGCTGCTGCGGCTGCTGCGGCTGCGGCTGCTGCAGCTGTTGCAGCTGTTGCAGCTGCTGCAGCTGCTGCAGCTGCTGCAGCTGCTGCAGCTGCTGCTGTGGGCCCTTCAAGTGGAGTTGCTGCAGGTGATTGAAGCAGCAAGAATAAGACAAAACTGAAAAGCAGAAACTGGAGAAAAAAGAAACAAAAAATGTTTTTTTTTTGTTTCCTTTTATCTCCTTTTGTTTCATTTTCATTTTATTTATCTCTGTTTGTTTTTCTACTTTTATTTTCTTCTTCTCACCCCACGAAACGCCAGCCTTGAGGTGTACGTACACCTCAAACAGCTGCCTATACACCTCAAAAAGCTGCCTATACACCTCAAACAGCTGCCTATACACCCGAACCATTCCAGTTTTAATTTAAAACAAAAGGACTTTTTAAAGTCCAGCTGCTTGCAGCAATCTGGAGCTAGCTCTGGATTACAGCAGCAGCAGCAGCAGCAGCTGCTGCTGCTGCTGCTGCTGCTGGTGTAGCAGGCTGTACACAGACTTTAACGCGAAGACGCCAGCGGCCTGCACTGGCGCACTTTTAGGGTTTAGGGTTTAGTGTTTAGGGTTTAGTGTTCAGGGGCTAGAGCTCAAAGGTTAGGGTCTAGGGTTTGGAGTTTATGGTATAGGGTTTAGGGTTTAGGGCTTAGGGTTTAGGGTTTGCAACGATAACCCCAGCGCCAAGCCAGGTAGTCACCCACGGAAGAGATTGGCCGAAAATGCTAAACAAAGAAATAAATATAAATAAATAAATTAAACTACATTAAATTAAATTAAATAATAAATAAATAATAAATAATAAACAAAGAACATTCTTTTTATATTGCATTTATACACAATGCTGCAGCAGGCCGTGCCCACTGGGAGCCCCCAGGGGCCCCCTGGGGGCCCCCCAGGGAGCCCCTGGGGGCCCCTGGGGGCCCCATGGGGCACTGAAGAGGAGAGGGCCCCCATCAAATGTTTGCTGCAGTTTAGTTTTTTAGGGGCAATTTGTGGGCCCCCTGCTGGCAGCAGCAGCAGCAGAGGCAGCAGCAGCAGCACGCGGTGCTGCTGCTGCTGCTGCTGCTGCACAGCAACAGCAGCAGCAGCCCAATGCCGGGGGCCACATCCAGCCCCTGCCACCGCACGGGGGCCCCCTCCCTCCCCTCTGGGGGCCCCTTGGGGGCCCCTGGCCCTGGGGGTCCCCTGGGGCCCTTTGGGGGCCCCGGCAGTCCCCCGGGGGCCCCCCAGGGGGCCCCCTCAGGGGCCCCCCCAGGGGCCCCCACAGGGCCCCCCCCAGAGGGCCCCTTAAAGACCTCTCAAGAGGCGCCCCCAGGGGCCCCCCGAGGGGCCCCCGCAG
>NW_013543937.1:0-2354 GCF_000499545.2 Eimeria tenella
AATGCGTTAAAATGAGTTAAAATGCGTTAAAATGAGTTAAAATGAATTGAAATGAGTTAAAATGAATTAAAATGAGTTAAAATGAATTAAAATGAGTTAAAATGAGTTAAAATCAATAAAATGAATTAAAATGAATTAAAAAACGAATTAAAATGAGTTGAAATGAATTAAAATAAAAAATAAAAAGAAAAATGAATTAGATTGAATTTGCGATAACGGGAGATTATTTGAAGAAAAAAAGATTTAAATGAAATCAAAATGTAAAAAAAGGAAATAAAAAAAATTAAAAAAAGTAATTAAATAAAGGAAACAAATAAAATAAAATAAAATAAAATAAAAGGAAATCAAAAAGAATAATGGAAGAAAGGGGAAATAAAAAGAAAAAAGAAACAAAAAGAAGAAAAAAAGAAAAAAGAAGAAACAAAAAGATGGAAAAAGAAAAAAAGAAATAAACAAAAAGAGAAAACAAAAGAGATAAAGGGAGACAGTTGGGAAATGAAGAGATTAAAAAAGAGACACAGTGCTGCAGACACTTTCATGAAAACCCTAAACCCTAAACCCTAAACCCTAATTTAGGGTTTTGGAGGGACCCACCCGCCGCCCCTGGCCCCAAGTGTAGAGTTCTCCGTCTGCTGTTATGCATGCGCTGTGCTGCGCCCCGAGAGAGACAGACACCACAATCTGCAGCAGCAGCAGCAGCAGCAGCAGCAGCAGCAGCAGCAGCATCACCAGCAGCATCAGCAGCAACATCATCATTACTATCATCAGCAGCAGCAGCAGCACGATCATCAGCAGCAGCAGCAGCACCATCATCAGCAGCAGCAGCAGCACCATCATCAGCAGCATCTTCACCAGCAGCAGCAGCAGCAGCCGCAGCAGCAGCAGCATTATCATCACCAGCAGCAGCAGCAGCACGATCATCAGCAGCAGCAACACCATCATCATCATCATCAGCAGCAGCACCACCATCATCATCAGCAGCAGCAGCAGCATCACCATCATCATCATCAGCAGCAGCAGCAGCACCACCACCACCATCATCATCACCCGCAGTAGCAGCAGCAGCAGCAGCAGCAGCAGCAGCAGCAGCAGCAGCAGCAGCAGACTTTGTCGCTCAAAAGGCCTTGGACTTTGGTGGGGTGTAAAACCGAAGAAAAACCTCCCAACCCCAATTTCCCAAAAGCCCCCCCTCCCCAGGTGTACAGACACCCCGGAGCCACTATGCATGCTGCAGCAGCAGCAGCAGCAGCAGCAGCAGCACAAGCAGCAGCAGCAAGGGCGCAAGCAGCAGCAGCGGCAAAAGCAAATGCAGCAGCGGCAGAAACAGCACATGCAGAAGCAGCAGCGGAAGCAAATGCAGCAGCAGCACAAAGCAGCAGCAGCAACAAAATGCAGCAGCAGCAGCAAAGTGCAGCAGCAGCAGCAGCAGCAGCAGCAAGAGGGCATTGTCTGCGTTTCATTGTGCTGCATTGTTTGTTTGTTTTTGAATTTCTTTTTATTGCTGTTTTATTTGTCTCTTCTGTTTCTTTCGTTTTTAATTTCTTTTTAATTTCTTTTAATTTCTTTTTAATTTCTTTTAATTTCCTTTTAATTTCTTTTCAATTTCTTTTTAATTTCTTTTTAATTTTTATTTTAACTTCTTTTTAATTCCGTTTTTATTTCTTTCTTTTATTTCATTTACTTATTTTTCCTTTTTATTCTTTTATTTCTTTTTTTCTTTTTTATTTCTTTTTTATGTCTCTTTTATTGCTTTTAATTTTCCAATTTCTTTTATTTCATTTTATTTACTTTCCTAGTTTTAAAATTCTTTTATCTCTGTTATCTTTTCTTCCTTTTTCGTCTCTTTTAATTCTTCAATCAAATTAAATTAATTCAATTTAAAGTAATTAAAATTAATTTAATTCAATTAATTTAATTTAATTTAATTTAATTTACATTAAATTAAATTAATTAAATTAAATTAAATTAAATTAAATTAAATTAATTATTTTTTGTTTACCTGTGTGGTGTCCCCCGCAGGAGATAGAAGTGACAGAAAGTCCTTCTAGGGCCTCCACCTTCTCTGGCTGCAAACCACAAATTAGGGTTTAGGGTTTAGGGTTCAGAGTTTAGGAAGGCAAAAGAGACAGAAATGGAGAAAGAAAAGTAAATTCAAAAGAAACAAAAAAGAGTCAAAAGGAAATGAAATAAAAAGCGATGAGGAGACAAATGAAAACACAAAAGGAGACAAAAAAGAAAGAGATATGAAATGAAGAAAAGGAAAAAAAATAAAAAGCAAAATAAATGAATGAAATAAAAACATAGAATAATATAAAAAGAAGCAAAGGGGCATTAAAATAAAATAAAATAAAGCA
>NW_013543938.1:0-3388 GCF_000499545.2 Eimeria tenella
TGCTGCTGCTGCTCCGCCGCCGCCCAAACGCCGCTTTTCCGCTAACGCTTTTCCTTCTTAACTCTTCCCCGCGCTTTTTCTCTCTTTTCCCGCGCCCCAGACCCGAGGTGGCCCCCTGAACGCCCCCAAACCCTCCCGCCACGCCTCCCTAGACACCCCAGACACCCCGCAACCCCCAGCCCCAGACGCAGCTCCCCAAACCCTTTCTGCGGCTTGCCTTTTCCTTTAGCTCCACCTAGTACTCCTTTTCTCCCCTAAACTGCTTTTCCTCCCGCTTTGCCACTCCACACCCCCGCCCACAGGCCCCCCTGCTGCTGCCCTGCTGCTGCTGCTGCTCTGCTGCTGCTGCTACCCTGCTGCTGCTGCTGCTGCTCGCCTCGCCCCCGGTGTGCGCGCAGCCGCTCCACAAACCCTCACCAAATTACACGCACCAAACCCAAACCCTCAAACGAACCTAAACCCTAAACCCTTCGCAAACCCAAACCCTAACGCCGCGTCCTCCTTCCCCGCGGGAACCCATAACCGCCCTCCCACTACCAACGACCCCTCCATCGGGAGCGCGGTTTGGGGTTTACGGCCTACGGCCTGCGGTTTAGGGTTTAGGGTTTAGGGTTTAGGGACTGCGCTTAATGCAGCAACCTCACACGCCCCAGTGATATGCTGCCCCTTACGCAGCGCCTTGCTGCGGCCAGAGACGGGGCCAGCCGAACCCTGCTGCTGCGCCAGCAGCAGCTGCTGCTGCAGCAACAGCAGCACAGGTGCCAGCTGCCGCGCCAGCTACAACAATGGAAGCAATGCGTAACGCGCAAGCAGCTGCAGCAGCAGCTGCAGCAGCAGCAGCAGCTGCTGCTGCTGCGTCGGGGCCTCGCAACGTTCTCCCGCTTCAGTCGGCACCCACCAAATCCAGCAGCAGCAGCGGCAACGCAACCACCAGCAGCAGCAGCAACGCAGCCAGCAACAGCAGCAGCAGCTGCTGCTGCTGCTGCTGCACGGCATAGCCGGTTCTCCCGAGGGCCTGCGGCCCCGCAGCAGCAGCAACGGCAGCAGCAACAGCAGCAGCAGCGAATTCCTTCTCCTGGAAAGGATATGCCGCCGCTGTCGCTTTCAGAGGTTTGTTTTGCTGCAGTGGAGTTTATAAAGACAAAAAGAAATAAAGTAGAATCAATCATAACAAATATATAAACAAATAAGTAAACAGATAAATAAATAATCAAAACAACAATTCAAATGCAGTTTAATTAAAACAAACAAATAAATAAAAAGGCAAGAAGGGACAGACGGAGCTAACGCCAGAGCGGAGGCAGCAGCAGCAGCAACAGTTTCTCCTGCTGCTGCAGCAACAGCTCTTGCTGCTGCTGCAGCAACAGCTCTTGCTGCTGCTGCAGCAACAGCTCTTGCTGCTGCTGCAGCAACAGCTCTTGCTGCTGCTGCAGCAACAGCTCTTGCTGCTGCTGCAGCAACAGCTCTTGCTGCTGCAGCAGCAGCAGTTAGGCAGCCCGGTTGGCTGCTGCCTCCTTAGCCCTTTTGCTTCGCGAAATGTCTCTTCCCCCGCCGCACAGTTGTCTCCTCAAGCAGCTGTCCCCATTGTCTCCTCGTTGCTGCTGCTGCTGCTGCTGCTGCTGCTGTAGGCTTTGTACCTCGCCAAAGAGGGGGGCTGCTTCACAGTCAAGGAGCTGCAGAAGATAGTCCTCACGGCCCCCTCCTTCTCATCAGTCAGCAATTTGCTGCTGCAGCACTTGCTGCTGCTGCTGCTGTAGTGGTGCTGCTGCTGCTGCATGTAGTGATGCTGCTGCTGCATGCACTGCTGCGGCTGCTGGTGCATTGCATATATCGCTGCTGCTGCTGTTTCTGGACGTGTTGGCGCTGCTGAGGCCGCTCGCGCTGCTGCTGCTGTTGCTGCTGCTGCTGCTGCATGGGCTGCAGCTGGCTGTGGGGTGTATGTACACCGCAGGACTCGTCTCCGTTTCTCCTCGAGAACTTCTTCAGGTCTCTGGGATCGGACGATCCCAACAATCCCAACGATCCCACCGATCCCAGCGGGGAGACACTGGAGACCGGAGACAGTCCCGAGGAGACACAGACAAACTGTGAGCTTGTGGGGTCTCTTGCTGCTGCTGCTGCTCTGCTGCTCGCTGCTGCTGCTGCCGCTTCCTCTCCTTTTCCCCCCTTGTCTGTCTCTTTATTGTCTCTTTATTTTGTCTCCTTTTGCCTCTTTAAGTCCCTTATTTGTCTCTCTTTTGTCTCTTTTATCTCGCCTTTTGTTTCCTTTTTATTTTTGTCCTCCCGCTGCTTCCCTTCTGGCCCAAACCCTAAACCCTAAGTTAGCGGCTCAAAGCCCGAGACCCGTTTGTGCTTTGGTGCTGCGCTGCAGCAGCTGAGCCAGCAGCAGCAGCAGCAGCGGCAGCAGATGGGCTGCTGAGGGCTCACGTGCACAGTTGCTTCGACCCGGAGAAGCGAAAGGCATGCCGAAACCCTAAACCCTCGCTTCAAACCCCAAACCCTCGTTCCAGTCCCCAGACCCTAAACCCTCATCTCAAACTCTAAACCCGCTTTTCAAGTCTTAAACCCTAACTGTGGCAGCTGCTACTTCCAAAACCCCTACTCGACAGTCTAAACCCTAAACCCTAAACCCTCGCTTGACAGTTAGTCCCCCACCTGCTGCCTTTTCAAACCCAACCCCTAAACTGCAAACCCTAAACCCCAACTTGCAAACCCTAGCCCCCAAGTTGCAAGCCCTAAACCCTAGTTTGCAAACCCTAAACCCTTTTTTGGCGTTTCAGACCTTCGAGCACGGCGGCCGCGTGTGGCTCTGCACAGCCATGGGCCAGGGGACTCGAAAACGAGCAGCAGCAGTCGCGCTGCTGACGCGGGGCACGGGACAGGTACTGTCTCCTTTGGGATCGTGTGGGATCGTGTGGGGTCGATCCCGGGATCGTGTGGGGTCGTGTTGCGTCTATGGGAGTCGCGTCTGTGGGATCGAGCTGGCTGCGCTGGGATCGTGTGCGTGGGCGTGTGGGGTCGCCCGTGTGAGTGCTGGGATCGTGTGGGATCGTGTGGGGATCGCCGGGGATTGTGTGGGGACCCTCCGGGACATCGTGGGATCGCCTGGGATCGCCTGGGATCGTGTGGGATCGTGTCAGGTTCGGGTGTGCGGGCGGGAGGAGGTGTACACGCGCTGGCCGTACGTGTACAACCGCATGGAAGTGCTGCAGCCGCTGCTGCTGGCAGCAGCAGCAGGCCTCTTCGACGTGGACATTCAAGTGCGGGGGGGGGGCCCCTCGGGGCAGGCGGGGGCTGCGCGGCTGGCGGTGGCGAGGGCCCTCGTCGCGGCCTGCGAGGACTGCCAGCCCGCCCTGCAGGAAGGTAAACCCTAATTTAGGGTTTGGGG
>NW_013543939.1:0-2555 GCF_000499545.2 Eimeria tenella
TAGCTGCAGCTAGCTAGCTGCAGCTAGCTATCTGTACAGGCGCCTGTTCATAGCTTGTGGGAGCAGCTAGCTGTATCCCGCCATCCCTAGCCGCTGTTTGTGGCTAGATGTGCTTAGCCACAGCTAGCCACAGCTAGCCACAGCTAGCTACAGCTAGCCACAGGCAGCCACAGCTAGCTACAACTAGCCACAGCGAGCCAAAACACCTACAGCTAGATACAGCTATCCATAGCTAGCAACTGCTAGCCACAGCCATCTGCGGCTGGATGCAGCTAGCTGCAGCTAGCTGCAGCTTGATACGGCTAGCTACGGCTAGCTACAGCTAGCTACGGCTAGCTGCGGCTAGCTACAGCTAGCTACGGCTGAATGTGTGGCTTTAAGAGGAAGAATTAGTTGAGACCGCGTCTTTGTCTGTGTCTGAATCTGAGTCCGTGTCTGCTGCTGCTGCTGCTGCTGCTGCTGCTGCTGTTCCAGTTTCTGTTGTGTACATCAAGTCCGTCAGCATCAAAGCAGTGCTGCTGGGGCGGCGGGGAGAGGGGACTACGTTCGACCGGGGGCTGGGCAAACACCGCACTGCAGCAGCAGCAGCAGCAGCAGCAGCAGCAGCAGCAGCAAAAACAAAAGAAGCAGGAATTAAAGGCGACCCTGAATTAAAGATGTATGGGAACGGCGGAGACAAAAAGTTAAAGCACAGCGGCAGCAGCAACAGCAACAGTAGAAACAGCAGCAGCAGCAGCAGCAGGAACAGCAGCAGCACAAGAAGCAGCAGGCGGAACAGCAGCACAAGCAGCAGCAGAAGTAAAAGCTGTAGCAGCCACCGAAGCAGCCAGGCCAGCAACAGCAGCAGCCACAGAAATCAATGCAGCAGCAGTAACAAAAGAAGAGCCAGCAACTGCAGCAGCAGCAGCTCCTGCTGCTGCTGCTGCAACAGCAGCGGCAACACCACTACAGCAGCAGCAACAGCAGCACCCGCAGCAGGAGGAACAACAGCAGCAACAGCAGCAGCAGCAGCAGCAACAGCAGCAGAAAAACAGCTGCAGAGGGCAATACCTGAGTGTCTTGCTTTTTCAGCACCTTCGCCTGCTGCATCTTTGCCTCCTGCTGCTGCTGCTGCTGCTGCTGTGTGTCTCCTTCTGGGCTTTTGCTTCTCATTGACGCGGTGCCGCGGGGCCTCTTCAGGGGTTGCCGCGCACAAGTCTAAATACGCCCTGAGCTGCAGCAGCAGCAGCAGCAGCAGTAGCAGCAGCAGCAGCAGCAGCAACAGCAGCAGCAGAAGCAGCAGCAAATGTCACCCCATTAATGAGTAAAATAGTTATCATTGAATTTTATTAATTATTTTAACTTGCTGCTGCTTGCCTTCATCTACTTTCAATGCAGTTGAGATCCTGAGCTGCTGCTGCTGCTGCTGCTGCTGCAGCAGCAAGCAGTTTACAGTCATTTGTTTATTAATTGGAAACAAAAGGAGACAAAAAATAAAATGAAACAAAACGAGACAAACAAAGAAAGACGAGAATCACAAAAAGGAAACCAAAAGACAGAAAAGATTTAAAAAAAACCTTTAAAATAAAACAAAAACTAAACTAAAAAAGGAAACAAAAAGGTGATAAATAAACAAAATGGTAAAAAAGAAAAGAAGAAAAATGAAAATTAAACAATAAAAAAAGATGCAAAATAAAGAAGAAAATAAAAGGAAATGAAATAATCAAAAAATAAAAGTTAAAAAGAAAATTAGGGAGATTGAAAAAGGAATAAAAAAGGGAATTTGAAAAATAAAAGAAGAACTTGAAAAGAATCAAAAAAGAAATAAAAGGAGAAGAAAAGTTTCAAAAGAACAAAAAGATTTAAAATAGAATTCAAAACAATTTTAAATCTTGAAAAGCAGTTAAAAGAAATAAAAAGAAGAAAAAATGAAATTAAAAGAATTAAAGGGAAATAAAACAAATAAAAGAATTGAAAAATAAAAGTTCAAAGTACAAAACAAACATAAAGCACACCAGAACAAAAAGGATTAAAACCAACAAAATTAAACAAATAAAAACAATTAAACATTAAACACACAAATGAAGAATTAAAAGGATTAAATAATTAAAAGGAATTTAAACAAATAAATAATTAAAATTCAAATTAAAATTAAAAATAAAATTAAAATTACCTTGTCGATAAATTCGAAAAGTCCATCCGCCCAAAGATCTCTGCTGCGGTCAACGCGGCGGAAGAAGAGGTCAATTTGCTGCTGCTGCTGCTGCCAGGGCCACTGCTGCTGCTGCTGCTGCTGTTGCTGCTGCTGCTGCTGCTGCTGCTGCTTTTGGTGGTAACGCACGTAAAAGACATTTGGGTCAGTCTTGTCCGGAAGCACCAAACTAATTGCCAAAAGAGAATATTTATTTAAAGGACTTGCGTCGCTGTAGCACGCCTGCTTGCTGCTCCAACACACCCACTCCCACCGGTCTGCACGCAAACCCTAAACCCTAAACCCTAAACCCTAGCCACTGCACAAGCAAGCACGCAAGAGCGTCTATTCAAAGCAGCTGCGTCGCTGTAGCACGCCTGCTTGC
>NW_013543940.1:0-2346 GCF_000499545.2 Eimeria tenella
GAATTAAATTTATTTATTTATTTATTTTATTTATTTATTTATTTATTTGTTTCATTTAATTCATTTAATTTATTCAAATCATTCCCAAAGTGCTCCCACGCCTGCGCGCGCAGCGCCGCTTCCGGGGTGTACGTACACCCCTCGGTGTACGTACACCCCACGCACCTAAACCCTAAACCCTAAACCCTAAACCCTAAACCCTCGGCGCCGAAAGGCTTTGCCGCCTTTTTTGTATATAAGGAGGTTCTGTGCTGGAACTGGGTGCATTCCGCGCGAGGGTTTAGGGTTTAGGGTTTAGGGTTTGTGTCCTAGGGTTTAGGCAAGAGGGGATGCGGTGCTGCCACTGCTGCTGCTGTTGCTGCTGCTGCTGTTGCTGCTGTTGCTGCTGCTGCATTCCTGCCTTGCTGCATCCTGAGTTGTGGTGCTTCGTCATCTCTTTCGGTCTCTCTTTCATTTTTTCACTCCTATTTATTTTATTTATTTATTTATTTAATTTATTTAGTTATTTATTTATTTATTTACTTATATTTAATTAATTATTTATTTATTTGTTTTATTTCGTTTTCCGCCTCTCCTGCTTTTTCTGTGTAGTGGCGGGGGCGGGAAATACGGACGTTAACTGATGACAAAGTTTGCTGCTGCTGCTGCTGTGGCTGCTGCTGCTGCTGCTGCTAATGCTGTTGCTGCTGTTTCTGCTGCTGCCGCCGCCGTTGGTGCTGCCGGCGTTGCAGCTGCTGCCGCTGCTGCTGTTACTACTGTAGCAGTAGATGTCGCTGCGGTTGCTGCTGTTGCGGCTGGTTTTGTTGCTGCTTCTGTTGGTGTTGCTGCTGCAGTTGCTAGTGTTCTTGCAGCAGTTGCTGCTGGTGTTGCTGCTGCTGGTGTTGCTGGCGCTGCTGCTGCTGCTGCTGCTGCTGCTGCTGCTGCTGCTGCTGCTTGTGCTATAACGACGTGGACCCGTAGGCTACCCACTACTACTGTGGGGTATGATGATACGTAGCTGTGCTGCGGCTGCTGCTGCTGCTGAAGTTGCTGCTGCTGCTGGAGTTGCTGCAGCTGCTTAGAAAGACAAGTCAGCTAAGTGGCAGAGACACTGTGTGCTTCGGCAGCTTCTAGTGGCTGCACACCCCGAAGGGCATTTCCCTATACACTGCAGCAGCAGCAGCAGCAGCATCAACAGCAGCAGTGGCAGCAGCACCAGCAGCAGCAGCAGCAGCAGCCGGGGCTGTAGGATCCCCAAGGGCTCCTATCTGAACCAGGAGACAGACAAATAAAAAAGAAGCAGAAATGCCAAAGCTTATTTCTGCTGCAGCAAGTAACAGCAGCAGCAGCAGCAGCAGCAGCAGTCCTGGTGACACATGGTCGCGAGCACAGCGGGACAGGAGCGCTGCTGCTGCTGCTGCTGCTGCAGGTGCTGCTGCTGCTGCCGCTGCTGCGGCTAGGCAAAACACTCTTTTCCAGGTCTAGAAATGAAAATTTAGTAGTTAGTTTCTCATTATTTTCTAGGTTTTGGTCTGCAGCAGCAGCAGCAGCAGCAGTAGCAGCTATTGCTGGCACTGGAGGCAGGGTCTCGCCGTCTCTCCCTCCCGGTGACTCCGCCGCAGCAGCAGCGACAGCAACAAAGCAGCAGCAGCAGCAACAGCAATAGAGCAGCAGCAGCAGCAGCTCTTTATCTGCAGCAGCAGTTTTTGTTGACCGTCTACTGCACAGGCTGTCCCACACGGCCGCCCCCGTTGCTGAGCGCGAGCAGCAGCAGCAGCAGCAGCAGCAGCAATAAGAACAGCAGCAGCAACAGCAGCAGCAGCAGGTGTGACAGGAATAGCTGTTGCCTTTTCAGGTGTACACCTTGCTCTTAAGCACCTTATCAGCAGAACCCCAACCCATCGGCAGCAGCAGCAGCAGCAGCCTCAGCAGCAGCAGCAGCAGCAGCAGCAGCAGCATATAAAGCAGCCACAGCGGCAGCAACTCGACTTGCTCCACTCTTTCTTTGCTGCAGCTGTAGAAGCAGCAGCACAGGTAGAAGCAATAGCAGCAGCAGCAGCAGCAGATCTGGCCGCGGCAGCAGCAGGAGCAGCAGGAGCACGACTTAGCGAGCCTCCTGAGCGTGCGCAGCAGCAGCAGCAGCAGCAGCAGCAGCAACCATAGCAGCAGCAGCAGCAGTGCCTTCACTTTCCGGAGCAGCGCCAGGAGAAGCTACCGGGTTCCCTCCAGAAGGGCGCGGATCACCAGCCCCAGCAGCAGCAGCAGCAGCAGCAGCAATACCAACAGCAGCAGCAGCAGCAGCAGCAGCGTGGGCAGCACGCCCCACAGCAGCAGCAGCACGACCACCCCCCGCAACCCAGCAGCAGC
>NW_013543941.1:0-2342 GCF_000499545.2 Eimeria tenella
CCGATTCAAAACCCTTTCCTCCATGAAATGAAGCGCCTCCTGACACGCAAACCCTAAACCCTAAACCCTAAACCCTAAACCCTAAACTTTAAACCCCCAAACTTTGCGCCCGAAACCCTAATAAACCCTAAATCATAGCCCTTAGATCCAAACCCTCAACCCTAATCCCTAAACCCTACTGAACCCCAAACCCTAAACCCTAAACCCTAAACCCCAAACCCTAAACCCTAAACCCTAAACCCTCGTACTGTTGCGAAGGGCTGTCCTGGTTTTCCCCTTTTTGGGGTTTGAGGAACTCGGATTCCGTAGAGGCGGAGTCTGAGGAGGTTTTGGTTTTCGGGGGTTTTGGAAAGAGGGTTTTCCAAAAAAGGGTTTTGAGGGCTTCGCTTATCCGCTAAAAAAGGGTTTTGAGAAATCAAAACTTTCTCATCAAAGTCCTTCAGAGGAAAACGCAAAAGTTTGTGGCCGTTTGGAATGTGCCTACACGCAAACACTTCCAAATTGTTTTTATTTTATTTTATTTTATTTATTTAATTTAATTAATTAATTTATTTATATTTCATTTATTTTATTTATTTTATTTTAATGCAATTTATTTTATTATTTTATTTATTTTATTTTATTATCTTATTTTATTTTATTTATTTGTTTTGTTTTGTTTTTTTTTACTTATTTTTACTTGGTTTTTAAATTTATTTAAATTTATTTTAATTCGCTTTAAATTGTTTTATTTATTTCATTCTGAGATGTCTTAATTTTGTATAATTAAATTTATTTCATTTTATTTCATTTTAAAATTTTAAATCCCATTTAATATTATTTAACTTAATTTCATTTTTAAATGTTTTCATTAATTTAAAAATGTTTCAAAATTAATTAAAAATAAATATTTGGAAAAAAGGAATATTTAAATGGTTAGGGTTTAGGGTTTACCTGCCCCTGAGGATGTCTCCTAGTGCATAAGTAAGGGTTCAGGGTTTAGGGTTTGTGGCTTAGGGTTTACCTGCCGGTGAGGGTATCTCCTAGCTCAGAAAACAGGGTTTAGGGTTTAGGGTTTTTGGATTAGGGTTTAGGGTTTACCTGTCGGCGAGAGTGTCTCCTAGCTCACGATTAAGGGTTTAGGGTCCAGGGACTAGGGTTTGCTGTTTAGGGTTTAGGGTTTGTGCATTAGGGTTTATGGCTCACCTACCGGCGAGGGTGCCTCCTATTGTCCAATTAAGGGTTTATGGTTTGCGGATTAGGGTTTAGGGTTTGCGGCTTAGGGTTTAGGGTTTGTGGCTTAGGGTCTAGGGTTTAGGGTTTACCTGCCGGCGAGGGTGGCTCCTAGTGTCCAATTAAGGGTTTAGGGTTTGTGGCTTAGGGTGTGTGGCCTAGGGTCTGTGGACTAGGATTTGTGGCCGAGGGTTCCTGAATTAGGGTTTAGGGTTTAGGGTTTAGGGTTTACCTGCCGGCGAGTGTGTCTCCGAAGTCCACTCAAGAGTTTAGCGTGAGTGGACTAGGGTTTAGGCTTTGCGGAGCAGGGTTTAGGGTTTGTGAACCCGGCCCGTGCCCCAGGCCTAGGGCTTAGGGTTTAGGGTTTAGGGTTTAGGGTTTAGGGTTTAGGGTTTAGGGTTTACCTGCCGGCGAGGGTGTTGGCGTCGGTGAGGGCGAGCACGTGGACCACGAGGCACTGGTGGTTTTGGAAGAAGTGGAAAGGAATGGAGTTTTCATTTTCGAAAAAAGGGTTTTCAACAAACTCCAAACTCCTAAACCCTAATCCAAACCCTAAACCCTTTTCTTGGCCCCCCCCCCCCGCGGAGCTCCCCGCGCCCATGCTGGGGTTTAGGGTTTCGGCCTTCGGCGTCCCGCAGCAGCAGCAGCAGCAGCAGCAGCAGCAGCAGCGGTAGCAGCAGCAGCAGCAGTGCTGCTGCTGCTGCAGGGTTCGGCTTCGCCGTAGAGCACACTTGGCTCTCCACGGCGGCAGCGGGAGCAGCAGCAGCAGCAGCAGCAGCAGCTGTTGCAGCGTCAGCAGCAGCAGCAGCAGCAGCAACAGCAGCCGGTGCTGCAGCAGCTGCTGCTGCAGCAGCAGCAACTAGCGGAGCCTGCAGCTGCACAGCTAGATGGCGCTGGGGACCCAAAGCAGCAGCAGCAGAAGGGATCCGCGGGATCCAGCTGTGCTGCTGCTGCTGCTCGCCCGTCGGGCTTGCTGCTGCTGCTGCTGCTGCAGCTGCTGCAGCTGCTGCTGCTGCTGCTGCTGCTGCTGCTGCAGCTGCTCGCCTGGTCCAGCTGTCCACAAAGGGCCGCCGCGAGGCCCCGGGATCAAATTGATTATTTAAATCAGGGATAAATTTTTATTAAAAATT
>NW_013543942.1:0-2353 GCF_000499545.2 Eimeria tenella
CTGCTGCTGCTGCTGCTGCTGCTGCTGCTGCTGCTGCTGCTGCTGCTGCTGCTGCTGCTGCTGCTGCTGCTGCTGCTGCTGCTGCTGCTGCTGCTGCTGCTGCTGCTGCTGCTGCTGCTGCTGCTGCTGCTGCTGCTGCTGCTGCTGCTGCTGCTGCTGCTGCTGCTGCTGCTGCTGCTGCTGCTGCTGCTGCTGCTGCTGCTGCTGCTGCTGCTGCTGCTGCTGCTGCTGCTGCTGCGCTTGAGTTGCGAAATTTGCCGCTGCTGCTGCTGCTGCTGCTGCTGCTGCTGCTGCTGCTGCTGCTGCTGCTGCTGCTGCTGCTGCTGCTGCTGCTGCTGCTGCTGCTGCTGCTGCTGCTGCTGCTGCTGCTGCTGCTGCTGCTGCTGCTGCTGCTGCTGCTGCTGCTGCTGCTGCTGCTGCTGCTGCTGCTGCTGCTGCTGCTGCTGCTGCTGCTGCTGCTGCTGCTGCTGCTGCTGCTGCTGCTGCTGCTGCTGCTGCTGCTGCTGCTGCTGCTGCTGCTGCTGCTGCTGCTGCTGCTGCTGCTGCTGCTGCTGCTGCTGCTGCGCTTGAGTTGCGAAATTTGCCGCTGCCGCTGCTGCTGCTGCTGTCGCTGCTGCAGGCGCTGTTGCTTCTTCCGCAGAAGTGCAGCAAATGGGAAAAGAAGTGCAGCAGCTGCTGACGGACTTTGGGGGTTTATCTTTTGAACAAATAAAAAAGAAATTAAAAGAAAAGAGAGACTGGCTGACTGACGAGCAGCTTAATGGGGTTTTGGTCAACAACGCCATGCACGTCAAGTGAGGGTTTAGGGTTTAGGGTTTAGGGTATAGGGTTTGGGGTTTTCAGGTGTTTCGGTATCGCTGCTGCTTCTGTGCAGCTCTCTTTGCTTCCCTGCTGCTACACGCGGAGGCAGGGCTCGCAGCGCATGGCCTAGGGTTTAGGGTTTAGGGTTTAGGGTTTAGGGTTTGTGTTGCAGCGGCATTTGGGTTTTGAACTCTCTGGGAAACCCTCAAATAGATGCTGTTCGTTCTTCTCTCATTAAAGTCTTCAGCAGTTCAAATCCGCCCAACACCAAAAACAAAATTTTGGAGGTGCAAACCCTAAACCCTAAACCCTAAACCCTAAACCCTAAACCCTACTTGCAGCGCCTTTACACCGATGCAACGGTAACCTTTTGAGTGGTCAATTAATCAATTATCTTTAATTATTATTTATTTATTTATTTATTTATCATTTATTTATTTATTTATCTATTTATTTATTTCTTTTTTATCTTTGTGTTTAATTCCTTTTAGGCCGTGGAAGCAGACATGCAGAGAAAAGTCGCTTTGCCAGACTTCACCCTCCGCAAACTCCTCAGGTAAACCCTAAACCCTAAACCCTAAACCCTAAGCTCCAAACCCTAAACCCTAGGGCCTAGTTGGGGACTATGGGAATGGCTGGGGACTGTTCGGCGCCATTCAAGGCGCAGTTCTACGCTTGCGAGACTTAGGGTTTAGGGTTTAGGGTTTAGGGTTTAGGGTTTAGGGTTTGCGTTTAGGGAGTTTGCAAAGAATGAAAATGGCCTTTGGAACTTCAAGGGGAGCAAAGGCACCGAAGACAAAAATGATTTATCTGAACTTGTTTGCGAGGGTGTTTAAATATTTATTTATTTTTTTATTTTATTTTATTTATTTTATTTTATTTATTTATTATTTATTTATTTATTTGTTTGTTTGCTTGTCTATTTGGTTTTCATCTAGGGCGGTGTCTGAGGGCGAGTTGTTGTTTTGTTAATTGCTTGGTTAGGGTTTAGGGTTTAGGGTTTAAGGTCTAGGGTTTGGGGTTCGCGGGCTGGTTTATCCTAAACCCTAAACCCTCTAAACCTTTTATCTGTTTATCCGTTTATTTGTTTATTTTCTGAGGAGCAAAAAACCCCTTTTTTTACATCTCTGGCTACGTCTAAACCCTAAACCCTTGCAGCTCACTTTAATCTCTAAACCAAAAGCATCCTGTAAACCCTAAACCCTAGCTTCCTGTAAACCCTAAACCCTAGTTTATTGTAGATCGTATACCCTAGTTTCCTGTAAACCTCATAAACCCTAAACCCTAGTTCTTTCCAAACCCTGAACCCTAGCTTCTAGGCAGAGGCGTATCCGCTGAGAAAGTAAAGCCTGCGGCACAGCTGAGGCTTTCCCACGGCTTCTAGGGTTTAGGGTTTAGGGTTTAGGGTTTGATTTTTGAAATCCCATCGAATTTCATTCCCAAACAAATCAATAAGTCCATTTATTCTGGATATTCTTTTATTTAACTAAAATGTTATTTATTTCTTTACATCTAAGGGGCCCCCCGGGGGGCCCCCAGGGGCCCCCAGGGG
>NW_013543943.1:0-2332 GCF_000499545.2 Eimeria tenella
GAATACTGCACACGCTCCAGATTCTGAAACTATTTTATTCGGATCAGCGACGCACTTGATACTTCCGCAAGCGGCTTAACGTTCCTGCTTTGTCAATCCCGCAGATACTTTCGAGCGCTGCACCTTCGTCTCCATATTGCAAGATGTTTCAGTGGCAACCGGAAAGCCACCCAAATATCGCTGCTTGTTTTAGTCACCCATATAGTTCTCTTCAAAAATTCACCAGGTAGAACGCAAGACTACAAAACATTGACGCACAAAGAACTTTTTGCGCCGGTTGGGATGTTTCCTGCGTAATCTGAAAAGTACGCAATCATGTTTTTTGCTGGTGTCGCTGAGCTAGTGTACATGTAACGTGTAACCAGCGATATAGCCGGAAACATGTCACACTTAAGCCTAACGACGAATCTCAGGAGTGGACGCCCACTGGATTTGACCAAGCACCGGCGTACAATAAGACGCACTTGTTCATGCCCCTATGTCACAGGCCCCTGCATTGACAGGGGGACACTTGTTTGTCGTCGCAACCAAGTTGTCCACTCAACACCTAGATATTTCAGTGACCACCGAAAAGCCACCCAAATATCGCTGCGTTTGTTAGTCACCCATATAATTCTGTTGAAAACTTTACCAGGTAGAAAGCATGACAAAAGTCGGAGAAAACGCCACCAGTCCACACGGAAATCTCCAAGCCATGCAACCATGTTCTTCGCGATGCGCAATTACTTCATAAGACGGCAATCTCTAAAAACCTGTCAGTCGCTGAAGAGACAGGCTTTCACCTTTAACACATAAATTGGAAGGATAAAAGCTGGTGAGGTCCTGAATCGGCAGAAGAATACTTAGCATGACACGACTGGCGACAGTGGAGATCAAACGGAAGGAACATCACAGCACACACTACAAGCACAAAAGCGCCTTTGGCGGCCAAAGAATAACTTTTAGAAGCCACTCTGCTGAAGCGCATCGTGGATTCAGAATTCGTCCGCACCTTCTGCTGCACCATATCCAAAGCAATAATGCCCTGCCCCAAATCTCTTGCTTAGATATCCTTACTCCTAATGAAAGCTGTAACAGCTCTCCCAGATTTCCATTGTTGTTCAAATAGTTCTGCAGCAGAGACTGTCGACTCAAAATGGGTGGCACTGCATCTTGCCTGCAGCACGCTGCGGGCCTAGTAATCATTAAATGCTTCGTTTTCATGTCGCAATTATGCAAAGCAATGTATATGTGTATATGTGGGCTTTTGTTGCCTGTGAAGAAAAAGCAAGGTATCAACCGCACAGCAAGCTGCTTGAAGCGGACCTCTCTACATGCACTGTACCACTGGAGTAGAACAAGCACTGAACAAAACATTGACGCACGAGGAACTTTTTGCGCCGGTTGGGATGTTTCCTGCGTAATCTGAAAAGTACGCAAATATGGGTGTTGCTGATTCCGCTGAGCTAGTGTACGTGTAACGTGTAACCAGCGATATAGCCGGAAACATGTCACACTTAAGCCTAACGACGAATCTCAGGAGTGGACGCCCACTGGATTTGACCAAGCACCGGCGTACAATAAGACGCACTTGTTCATGCCCCTATGTCACAGGCCCCTGCATTGACAGGGGGACACTTGTTTGTCGTCGCAACCAAGTTGTCCACTCAACACCTAGATATTTCAGTGACCACCGAAAAGCCACCCAAATATCGCTGCGTTTGTTAGTCACCCATATAATTCTGTTGAAAACTTTACCAGGCAGAAAGCATGACAAAAGTCGGAGAAAACGCCACCAGTCCACACGGAAATCTCCAAGCCATGCAACCATGTTCTTCGCGATGCGCAATTACTTCATAAGACGGCAATCTCTAAAAACCTGTCAGTCGCTGAAGAGACAGGCTTTCACCTTTAACACATAAATTGGAAGGATAAAAGCTGGTGAGGTCCTGAATCGGCAGAAGAATACTTAGCATGACACGACTGGCGACAGTGGAGATCAAACGGAAGGAACATCACAGCACACACTACAAGCACAAAAGCGCCTTTGGCGGCCAAAGAATAACTTTTAGAAGCCAGTCTGCTGAAGCGCATCGTGGATTCAGAATGGTTGTGGACGTTCTGCTCCATGGTGTCCACAGCGATTGTATCCTGCCCCAAATCCTTTGCTCAGATGTCCTTATTACTAACAAGAAGCTGAAACAGCTCTTATATATGATCCATTGACTTTAAAATAGCTTTTCAAGAGAGACTGTCGACTCAAAATGGGTGGCACTGCATCTTGCCTGCAGCACGCTGCGGGCCTAGTAATCATTAAATGCTTCGTTTTCATGTCGCAATTAGCAAAGCAATG
>NW_013543944.1:0-2566 GCF_000499545.2 Eimeria tenella
CCCCCCAGGACCCGGAGGAGCCCCCCGGGGCCCCCAAGGGCCTCTCTGGGGCCCCCAGGGGGCCCCCCAGGGCACCTTGGGGGCCCCCCGGGGGGCCCCCGGGGGGCCCCCGGGGGGCCCATCGGGGCCCCTCTGGGGTCCCCGGGGGCCCCTGGGGGCCTCTGAGGGGCCCCCAAGAGATATTGGGAGCTTCTTTTTGGTACTTGTTGAACTTTAAAGGAAAGAAGTAGAAGGTGCAGCTTTAATTGAGGAATATAAACTAAGAAGAAGACAAAATAAAACTAAAAAGAATAAAAAGAATAAAAAGAATAGAAAGAATGAAATTAAAAGAATAAAATAAAAAGTAAAGGTGTTAAAGAAAATAAGGGGCCCCCTTGCAGGTGTCTATGGGAAAACGTGAAAATAACAACATAAGAAAACAAAATTAAAATAAAAATAAATAAAATGAAATAATTAAAATAAAATAAAATAAAATAAAATAAAATAAAATAAAATAAAATAAAATAAAATAAACTAAAATAAAATAAATGAAAAGCTGCTGCGAGCGGCGCCGCCGACTCCGCCGCAGAAGCGAAAATGCAATTTGAAGGAAAGTTTGTCTAAAATGGGTCTTTTTCTGTTCTTTTTTTGATTTTTTTAAATTAAATAAAATAAAAAACATTTAGAACCATTAAAATTGGAAAAAAGACTATTTTTAACCCCAGAAACGCAGCAGCAGCTGCTGCTGCTGCTGCTGCCGGCAGCAGCAGCGTCTGCTGCTGCTCAGCAGCTGCAGCAGCTGCTGCTTGTCTGCGCACGCAGGAGCAGCTGAATTAGAAAAACTAAATTAAAACTTTGTTTTATTTCTTCATTTTCTGTATTTACTTCTTCCCCTAAGGAAGGCTTCAGCAGCAAAAATCTGCGCACAGAGCAGCAGCAGCAGCAGCAGCTGGGGGGCCCCTGCAGCAGCAAGCTGCTGCTGAGGTGTACAGACACCCCACTCCTGCTGCAGGCCCATCATGGCTCTCTTTTCAGGCATGTCCATCAGGGGGCCCCCGGGTGGCCCCCAAAGCAGCACGGGGGCCCCCCCCAGCAGCACGGGGGGCCCCCCCAGCAGCACGGGGGGCCCCCCAA
This sequence comes from Eimeria tenella, assembly GCF_000499545.2. Classification (NCBI taxonomy): domain Eukaryota; phylum Apicomplexa; class Conoidasida; order Eucoccidiorida; family Eimeriidae; genus Eimeria; species Eimeria tenella. The sequence continues at coordinate 1,114 of NW_013543944.1, forward strand.
GCAGTACGGGGGCCCCTGGGAGCAGCAGCGGGGGCCCCCAGGCCCCAGCGGCAAGAGCAGCAGCAGCGCTGGAGGCCTCTGCAGCAGATGCAGGGGGCCCCCACGCACACCCTGCAGCACACCAGCAGCAGCAGCAGCAGCAGCAGCAGCAGCAGCAGCAGAGGCCAGCAGCAGCAGCAGATGGCAACGCCTTCACCCGTGCTGCTTCTTCTGCCTTTTCATTTCTTTTCAAAGGGGGGGCCCCCACTCCCCAGGACCCTCCCCAGGGCCCCCAAATCCAAACAGGGTACAGTGCCCCGAGGGGGCCCCCTCAGATGGGGGGCCCCCCTATGGGGGCCCCCCAGATGGGGGGCCCCCAGCTGGGGGGCCCCCTGGTGGGGGGCCCCCCTATGGGGGCCCCCCAGGTGGGGGGCCCCCATGTGGAGGCCTCTGGGGGCCCCCCAGGGCAGTTCGGGAGACTCTTCCAGCAGCAGCAGCAGCAGCAGCAGCAGCCGCAGCAACAGTACTACTACCAGCAGCAGATGCAACAGCCGCAGCCGCAGCAGCTGCAGCAGCAGCAGCAGCAGCAATATCCACAGGCAGCAGCAGCACAGCAGTCCTGGGGGGTTTCTCTAGGGCCCTCCTCAGCTATGCCGCAGCACAGCCTGCCTGCAGCAGCAGCAGCAGCAGCAGCAGCAGCAGCAGCAGCAGGCAGCGGCGAAGATGCCTTTGAGCTGCTGCAGCATGCGCATTCTGCTGCCTCAAGGGGCCCCCTGGGGGGCCCCCAGGGGGCCCCGCCCTGCCTTGAGACTCTTCCAGAGTCCCTGTTTGCTGCTGCTGCTGCTGCTGAAGCAGCTGCTGCTGCGGGGCCCCACAACCCGCTGGGGGCCCCTGCTGCAGCTTTTCTGCAGCCATCTAAAATCCAAAGAAAGCCCAAGAAGTCTGTGCTGCCAGGGGTCGCTGGGTGGCAGCAGCAGCAGCAGCAGCTGCAGCAGCAGCAGCTGATGCAGCAGCAGCAGATGCAGCAGCAGCAGCAGATGAACCAGTACTATAACGAGCAGCAGCAGCAGCTGCTGCAGCAGCAAATGCAGCACGGACTGCAGCAACGGCCTCACGACGACCCGCAGCCGTACCCCCACCTCACACCGCAGCAGCAGCAGCAGCAGCCGCAGCAGCAGCAACAGCAGCAGCAGCAGCAGTACCCTGCTGCAGCAACCCCATTAGTGCCTCCTTCCCCTTCTGCATGCGCTGCAGCAGGGGCCTGTCTCCCTCAGCAGCCCCAGGGGCCCCCCAGGGCCTCCTTTGGGGGCCCCCCACAGGACACCCTTGACTTAGGGGGCCCCCAGGGGGCCCCTGATATGGGGGCCCCTCAGGGGGCCCCCCAGGGGGCCCCCCTGGGGGGCCCCCTTGGGGGCCCCCTCCGGGGGGGCCCCCTGGGGGCCCCCCCCGGGGGGGCCCCCGGGGGGGGTGCCGG
>NW_013543945.1:0-2331 GCF_000499545.2 Eimeria tenella
TATTGCATTCCACCTAAACCACAAACCCTAAATCCTAAACCCCAAACCCTAAACCCTAAACCCTAAACCCTTCACACCGAGCCCCAACACCACCCATGAACGCCCCGAAACCCTAAACCCTAAACCCTCAACCTGATCAATCTGAAGAGGTGCAGGGCTGCGCAAGGACTCGTTTCGCCGAAGGGTTTGGGGCTTCCAAAATGCACGCTAGGGTTTAGGCTTTAGGGTTTAGGGTTTAGGGTTTAGGGTTTACGAACCACTGCAAGGGTTTGTTGCAGTCGCAGCTGCTCCAATTAAAAGAAAGGTAGAAAATTGTGGGGGCGGAAATGCAGATCCCAGAAATAGTGCCAAAGAGCATAACCACCCTAAACCCGCACAAACCCTAAACCCTAAACCCTAAACCCTAAACCCTAAACCCTAATCTGGTGCTCAGCCAGAACACAGGCTGCAGCCGGGCAGGGAGCTCGCTAGGGTTTGAGGCCCAGCGCTCCTAGGGTTTAGCCTCTAGCGTGCAGCGTTTGGGCTTCCCAGTCTAGGGTTTAGGGTTTAGGGCTTAGGGTTTAGGGTTTAGGGTTTACTTGATGAACATCAACGCCTGCTGCGGGCTCTGGTCCACCACTTCCATAATTGCGTCTCTCACGGGGGCCTCTGGGACTTCGGGCCCCAAAAGAAACTCCTCCAAACCCTAAACCACAAACCCTAAACCCTAAACCCTAAACCCTAAACCCTAGACCCTAAACCCTGAAGCCCAGGGCCCCACTCTTATGAGCGCGGCAGCGGCATTTTCTAGAGGCGCAAAACCACAAACCCTAAACCCTAAATCCTGGTATCTGGGCTGCTCAGCCCCCATCCTTAAACCCTAAACCCTAAACCCTAAACCCTCAGTCCAAACTTATTGCGGCTCAAGTAGCTGCATGCAGATGCGAAGAACGCTAGGGTGTAGGGTTTAGGGTTTAGGGTTTGCTTACTGAGTATGCCCTCCCCACTTCATGGCCAATGGACCGGAGAACCCCCACCGCACGACCCGCCATTTTGCTGCTGCTGCTGCTGCCGCTGCGGTTGCTGCTGCTGCTGCTGCTGCTACGCTCCTGCTGCTGCTGCTGCTGCTATTCCTGCTGCCGCGGCTACTACTGGTGGTGCTTCTGCTGCTGCTGCCGGTGTAGCTACTACTCGAGTCGGTGCAGGTGCAGCAGCAGCTGTTGCTGCTGCTGCTGCTAGTGCTGTTGCTGCTGCTGCTGCAACACCTGTTGCAGTGCTCCGCGAGCAGCAGCAGCGACAGCCACGGCTGCTGCTGCTCCCAGAGCAACTTTTTGCTGCTGCCGGCGCCGTCCAAGTCCGTCAACACTTCCGTCAAATCACTTCCCGCTGCTGCTGGTGCTGCGGCTGCTGCTGCTGCAGTTGTTGCTGCTGCTGCTGCCCGGCAGATGAGATAGCTTGTCCCAGAGAACAGCAGCAGCAAACACACGAGCTGCTGCTGCTGTGCAGGGCTAATAAGGGGGTAAGAGCTGGGAAGACCAGTGTAGCTGCTGCAGCAGCTGCGGCTGCTGCTGCTGCTGCCGCTGCCGCTGGGGAGTGTTTGCTGCTGCTGCTTCGTTAGTTGCTTTTCTCCACGAATTGGGCTTGAATTTAAAAATAAGCAGGAAGGGCAGCAGCTGCTGCTGCCGGAAGACCAGGAGGAGGGGGAGGAGCAGCAGCAGCAGCAGCAGCAGCAGCCGCGTGAACTGTCGGCTGCTGGCTGCAGCAGCAGCTCCCCGGAAGTGGCGCGTTTGCTGCTGCTAATGACAAATAAATAAAATGAAGTTTTTTTTGGATTCGAATCTGCAGTACATTTGTCTGTGGCAGCTGTACGTACACCTGAGCGGCGTGCGCGTGTCTGGCTGCTGCTGCTGCTGCTGCTGCTGCTGCTGCTGCTGCTGCTGCTGCTGCTGCTGCTGCTGCTGCTGCTGCTGCAGGGTTGGCGGTATGCAGCTCTTCGGCTAGATTTTCGCGCCGTAGCCCCTAAACCCTAAACCCTAAACCCTAAACCCTAAACCCTAAGCCCTTGGCCCTGGTGCAGCAAGGGGGAAGAAGTGTGCGTGCAGAATGTGCAGCAGAGTCAGCAGCAGCGAATGAAAAATATGGAAATAAAATAAATTAAAATTAAAAAAATAAATAAAGACACAAAAACAAATTAAATCAAAACACTTTACACAAAAATTCGAGGGTTTAGAGAGTAGGCAGCAAAGGGAACTGCTGCTCCCACTGCAAGAGGCGGGGGGTGTCGGACACTGCAGCAGCAGCAGCAGCAGCAGCAGCGAAAGCAGCAACAGCAACAGCAGCAGGAGTAGCAAC
>NW_013543946.1:0-43043 GCF_000499545.2 Eimeria tenella
TTGTGGGGAGAGTGGAGTTGCGTTTATGGAGGTTTGTTGGGCAGGCGATCTGTGCTAGGTTAGCGGGGAGCTGTTGGTTATGACGTTAAGAGGCGTTGTAGTGCTGCTTGGTAGGACTGCTTGTGTCCTCGGCATTTCAAGCTTTCAGGCGGAGCAGGGAGTGGGTGCAGGACCGTGCTTGCAGGCATGTTGCAGGCATGTTGACTGCGTGCGACGGCATGTCAAGGGAACGCAGCATCGTTGGGAATGATGCGGAACCGGTTGTTGCATGCATGTATGCTGTGATGTTTTGTGTGTATGTACGTGAGGGTTTTGAGAGGGGAGCCGCGTATGTTCGGCATTGTTTGTTTAGGACACATGGCGTTGAGAGGTCGGGGTGTTGGGTTCTAGTTGTGTGGAGATAAAGGGTCTGTTCTTTTGTTGGGTCTGCGGAGTGGCGTTTGTGGAGGTTCAGTGGTCCGAAGAACTGTGGTAAATTGGTGAGGAGCCTTTGGTGAGGGCGTTTGTTCGTTGGAGTATGCCTTGGTGAGATTGCGAGGGCGTTTGTCGTTTGGGCATGCAGAAGGAGCAGGGAGTGGGTCGATAAACGAGCTTGTACGCATGGTGCTAGGTTTTGTGGTTTTTGGCCTGACTGCACGGGAGGGGTTCCAGGGAGGAGCGACATCCTTTTTGTTTCGTGGGGATTTGTTTGTTTGCGAGTCCTGGTGAATGACTGCGGAAAGGTGGCTGTGGGTGCGTGAAGGTAAGCGGCAGTGTTCATTTGTGGGGAGAGTGGAGTTGCGTTTATGGAGGTTTGTTGGGCAGGCGATCTGTGCTAGGTTAGCGGGGAGCTGTTGGTTATGACGTTAAGAGGCGTTGTAGTGCTGCTTGGTGGGACTGCTTGTGTCCTCGGCATTTCAAGCTTTCAGGCGGAGCAGGGAGTGGGTACAGGACCGTGCTTGCAGGCATGTTGCAGGCATGTTGACTGCGTGCGACGGCATGTCAAGGGAACGCAGCATCGTTGGGAATGATGCGGAACCGGCTGTTGCATGCATGTATGCTGTGATGTTTTGTGTGTATGTACGTGAGGGTTTTGGGAGGGGAGCCGCGTATGTTCGGCATTGTTTGTTTAGGACACATGGCGTTGAGAGGTCGGGGTGTTGGGTTCTAGTTGTGTGGAGATAAAGGGTCTGTTCTTTTGTTGGGTCTGCGGAGTGGCGTTTGTGGAGGTTCAGTGGTCCGAGGAACTGTGGTAAATTGGTGAGGAGCCTTTGGTGAGGGCGTTTGTTCGTTGGAGTATGCCTTGGTGAGATTGCGAGGGCGTTTGTCGTTTGGGCATGCAGACGGAGCAGAAGGTGAGTGCGGAATCGAGCTTGTACGCGTGCTGCTGGGACGTTGTTTGAGTGTCATGGCATATTAGGGGGATGGAGCGTTGCTGGGAGTGCGTGTGGGTGTTCCGATTGTTCGTGTGTATGTTGGGGTATATATAGATGTTTGTATGTATGCATGCGAGGTGGGGTCCAGAAGTTAGTTGCTGACATGAGGCGTTATGAATTGGCGTGACAATGCATTGGGTTTTGTGGGGCGTAATTGGGCGTTTGAGGTCAGTTGGCAGTGTTCGTTCTCTCGGTGTGTGGAGTGGCGAGGGTAGGGTTTCTTTGGTGAGCGGGCCTGTGGTGGGTTGGTGAGGAGCGTCTGGTGAGGGCGTCAAGGCGTTGGAGTGCGACCTGCCGGAATTGCGTGTGTCAACATTATTTTGGGCGTGCAGGCGGAGCAGGAAGTGGGTACCGACCAGTGGGTTGTTGGGTGTTGTTGTCTTAGTGCGTCAGTTTGGGATTTTTGAAGTGAAAGGCGGTTGTCGCACTGCAGGGTGGTGTGTGAGGGAACGAGATGGGGAGGAGACAGAAGCGAGCGTGTATGCATGTTGGACACACGTTGGCTGTGTGTGGTTGCGTGTCGACTGCACGTGGGAGAGGTTGCTGGTGTCTGAGTGTTGATCGTTGGGTGCGTGCGAGTTATGCTTGTGTGTACATATAAGGCCGACCAGAGGGACGCCACGCCGATACTGTGGCGTGGGCATATATGTCATTGAAAGTTAAATTGAAGCTTTGAGGAAGCCTTTGTGCTGTATTCGTTGAGATAAGCAGTAGGCATTTTTTGGACGGCGTATAGAGCGGCGAATATGAAGGTCTATTTGACAGAAACCCTGTTATGATTTCGTGAGGATCACTTGGGGGTTGCGTTTCGGTGTTGGATTGCGGCTTGCTGAAACTGCGTATGCCATTTTCGTTTCACAGTATCAGACAAAGGAAAAAGCGAGTCCATAAATAGACCTTGTGGGTATGCTGCAGGTATCTTGCTTGCGTGTGATGACATCTACGCTGGACGTGGGCTTGCCGAGGGGTTCCTGCTTAACCGTCGTGTGCACATTATGATTGCTGGCGTGAACCCGTGGAGAGGATGCAAAAGACGCTTTCGCGAGGATACATGTGTTGGTATGATATCATATGCGTGGATACCATCTTTGTGTGTCTGAGAGTGGATGGCAGCGTTCTTTCGTTAGGCGTGGAAAGCAGAGATTGCGGCTTCCGGGTGAGCAAAACACTCGTAGTGAAGTATTAAGGGAATAAGTGCGTGGAAGGATATGAGGGGCTATTCAGTGTGTGCTTCGCGATATAGAATATTAGTTGAGTATTTCATACTGGTCCTGATATGGGAGCCATGAAGTCTGAGGTGTACGTCGCCCTGACGGTGCTCGCGCAGTCATATATGGTCAGGGCTAACGGGTAGCCAGCGGCTAGACAGTACTTTGCAGCTTGCGTTAGACCACGTAAGCACCACAGGCGGATGCGTAGATGCTAGGGATGGTTTCAGTAGCTTTCGTAGTACAGGCAGCTCGAGTACGACAGATGAGCATATTTATTGTAGGACTGTAATGGACGAAACCGTTGTGCAGTTTTGAAGTTTCTGGAAACAGACCGTCGTTGTGCCATGCGGAGCAATACCTGCTCGCCTATTCATGACGTCAGAGTGCTAACATTTAATGTAGACATACAAAATGAAGCCTGTGAGCCTGTTCAACGGTGAAGATGCAGTACAAAAGAAATCTTATCATCTCACAATGTCTTCGGAAGGCAATTGGCAGAAGTATTATGCGTTCGTCTGATATCGCTGACGAGCCCAGGCCGCTACGTGCGACCGAAGACCCGCCAACCAAAAGCGGATATTCAACGACGCAGAATCCTCTGCTGTCCGAATAGTGCATCTCACTCCAGGGCTATGAGGAACGTCGAACCGCGGGATCTGCAGGTGCTTTCCTCAAGCAGGATATATCCACCAACATTTGAATGCATTCCTCAGCGCAAAAAACGAGGGCGTTGCAAAGAATTTGCACATTAGTAGAGGGAAACATATTGGACAGGCCGTGGTGGCCTGCGTCTGCCTACGAAGAAGTACTCCGGAATAGGCTGCTCCATTCACGGTTGGGCGAAGGCAAGGGCTGTCGATATTAAGTGCACGCGAACCTTCCAGCGAGTGCGTCTGCAAAGCGGTGCACGGCAAAGACAACACTAGCTGGCAGCTGTCGATATCGCTCAAGCTTGTATCGGTTGGTCGATAGGCATGCCAAAGCACCACTGTACAGCGTGCGTACGAAATGGGCTGCAGTTAGCAAGGCCAGCGCATGGAGCGCCTTTGTTCAGGTGGGTTATATCAACTAGCGTTTGGGTGCAAGTTTTAGTACGAAAAGCGGAGGTGTTGCAAAGAGCTTGCAGACTGGTGAGCAGAAATGGTGTGGGCAGGCCGTGGTGGCCTGCGTCTGTCTACGAAGAAGTATTCCAGACGCCTCGTGAAGTGAAGGAAGGCATTCGATGAAGCAATTTGTTGGCGGAACAGGCTGGGCCTTGCAGAGTGGAGTGACGGCAACGGCCGCCAGTACGAAGTGCACGCGAACCTTCCAGCGAGTGCGTCTGCAAAGCGGTGCACGGCAAAGGCAACGCTAGCTGGAAGCTGTCGATATCGCTCAAGCTTGTATCGGTTGGTCGATAGGCATGCCAAAGCACCACTGTACAGCGTGCGTACGAAATGGGCTGCAGTTAGGAAGGCCAGCGCATGGAGCGCCTTTGTTCAGGTGGGTTATATCAACTAGCGTTTGGGTGCAAGTTTCAGTACGAAAAGCGGAGGTGTTGCAAAGAGCTTGCAGACTGGTGAGCAGAAATGGTGTGGGCAGGCCGTGGTGGCCTGCGTCTGTCTACGAAGAAGTATTCCAGACGCCTCGTGAAGTGAAGGAAGGCATTCGATGAAGCAATTTGTTGGCGGAACGGGCTGGTCTTTGTAGACTGCGATGAGTGCTTGTGGCAAAGGGGTTTTGGTACTAGTTGCGTGTGAATTGTGCAGCGAGTGCGCATGCAGCTTAGTAACTGGAGACGAGCCTAATAGTACCTGGCTGCTAATTGCGACTGGTAGACGACACTAGCTGGAAGGATGTGAAGCCATTTACAGTTTAAGCCGCTGTTCGGTTGGGGACAAATATGTAGCAAAACAGTGTCGCTTACCGTGGGCACTTGAAGCACTGTGGCTTTCCACAGTGCTTTACCAAATGTACTTGCTCAAGGAAATCGCACTACAAGTTCCACTCGTCTAAAGCTCAAATCGTGGTCTACCCATTTTTCCACGTTGAATCTTTCCCTCAGCTCTTTAAAATGTTGCTCCTGTGTTGAAGTATACGCATAGTTCTTTCCATTCGCAGCGTCTAATATAATGGGGCCTTTATTCCTGGTTTTGTGTTAAGTTCTAACTCCATAGAAAGACATGATGCATGGCTGCACCAAGACCACAAATCTAAACTGCTTGACCAGAGAGCTTATTGATACACGTGCCTCTCTTATTTATACTGGCGTATACATCCTGATCACACTGCCCGCCGAATCTGGTAAACTTGGGGCCAGTGCGCAGCCACATATGCACTCAGAAGTGTCATGGGCTGCAAAGATACACAGTTATGTGGCAGAAAAAAGTGAAGGGTACAGAAATACGGGTTGGTGGAAATTCATAAACCAGATTGCTCCCCTGAAGGTTAACATTACAGGCCTAATTACACCATTATATAATTCCGCTGCATTAAAGGATAGTAAGAATCCGTTCGCGATAGATTGTGCGTGGCATCAACGCGTCTCAGGATCTGGCTGGACCGCGCCGCAGCGCTTAGGTATTGCGCTGCTGAATACCTATTAGGCGCTCTATTATTTCAGATGCATGGTTCAAACACCCCGACCAAAGTCAAAGGAGGCACCAGTTGATGAGTTTACCGCCTATAGCTTTGGAGAAACGTGCACTGTGTAGTACTCAAGGCATTGCCCGTAACGGCCTCCGCATGAGAAGACTTTTTGTTGTTCAGTTAGAGTGCACGTTAACTGAGTGACCCTACTCCCTGTAAGTCTCTGTTTCTTGAGGAAGGAGATTTCGCGAGTTAGCAAGACGTTTAGGGGATGTCCAGTTGGTAGGACACGTTTGCATGTAAGGATTGCTCTACAGACTTGTGCCTTTCAGTTTTCCTCGATACATTAACTTATACGTTTGCTGCATGTGTGAAGAGTGACACTCCAGCTGCCGCTAAGCAGGAGTGCAAGAACGACAAAAATTATGCAAGCTGGAACCTATGCCAGAAACGCCTTACCGCTTAATCCGTAGTCAACGAGCAGCATTGCATATTACTCCGTTTGTTTAGCACACCCTTTTTGGCTTCCACGTATATTTTTTGTTTGGAGCTGCATGTGAAACGATTTCCAGAAGGTACGTTTTGAAACGATATGACTTGAGTAGCGTTGGTTGACGCTGTAGCGAAGTCAAATCAGCAAAGGCACAACTCCACAGAGATAGTCTCCTGCACAGTGCTTCAAAATTCGGAAAATGCACTCTATATGTTGTGGCTTGCAACAGTTACCGTAGGCACTGGTTCGATGCGGCAGACCAAAGGCTCGATTGCTCTCGAGCTTGACTTGACAGATTATTCCCTTGAACAGGAGTGATCACGCACCATCTCTCGTATATTATGGAGAGAGCTATATGTCACCGACATTGATGCTTCATCCTGATGAGCATTGATCACTATCATATTGAGCTTACGCCAAGCAGCATTATGCTGCTTGGCTGCAGTTCGCCGCTTCTTAGAACAAAATCGTCTTTTGCCGTAACCGTGTCTTTTTTTGCTCACCGACAAGCCTGTTTTGGGAACCGGGAAAAGGATTCCCCCGTAGTAGATAAAACGTACGCGCTTTCATAGTTCTAAAAGTTGTTTCAAGCTGCTTACAGTTTTTTAGGGAGTAGTTCTTCGCGTCTGTATCATCGTTGCTGTTGGACATGTTTGGGTAGACTTCTGTGCCCAAAGACCTTCGATCTCTTGAAAATACAACTGCATGGTGCACCTTTCTAAAAAGTGCGAAAAGAATTGCTGCTTTTCTAGATTTGCGGTTTTTGAGAATTTTACGGATCCGCTATGAAATCAGGAATCAACAAAATGCCGTGAAGAGCAGGGTAGACATCAAGCGAACATTGTGCCTGTAGCCAGAATAGGCAGACGTCGTCTTTGGCACTCTGCCAGTATTTCTCGGCATGATTCAGGACGTAAGATATGACAGCTTTGCTAAAGCAATAGTTAGAAAGGAGGAGCAAGAGAATCGTTTACATCTTGAGCCGGCATTTGTAGGGATGAGCATCCTACTCCGGCTTAGTGCATATTTATCGCAAGAGAGAAAGAACTTTTTCCGTGGAGCAGTTTTGTACACCTGCTTCAACATAAGCAGCACAGAAGAAAAATGAGTTTGCGGCTCGTTAGTGTGAAGATATATTGAAGTAGGGCTTTTAAATAGGGAAAAATGAATCTTATGAATATTTGTTTTGATTCATGGCCTCGCGAAGCACAAAATATGCGGGAGGCCCCAAATTATCTTTCGAGTGCCTTACGGTGTGGCTGCATCTGCTTCACAGATACATGGATACCACACTTGGTCCCACAATGCAGCACAACGCTCAACGTTATGCAGACCGACGCTCAATGCAGGTGGTGGGCTCCTCGTAATCTCACATTGGCTCCTCGTAATCTCGCATTTGACATCGAAGATGTCGTCATAGTCATATGCGTTAACGTTTTTTCACTTCATTTAGGCCTGCACATATAAAAGTGGACGATGCTACCGTGGCGCACTTCGAAACAACTCTTGAACGTCGGGAAGCTTATCTAGTGAATCCAAGAACTAGAAAAGCTCGTACGACGTGTGATCACGTGCGAAGCGAGGGTCGATAAAGCACTATTCAATGCCGTATATGTTGATTTCAGACAACCTTGAAAACACGAAGACATCCAGCATCTAATAAACGACCCACGGTTGAAAAACAACTGTGGCTTACGTTCACTTGCGTGGCTTCGTATGCATGCAGATTCTATGCTGTTACCCGATCAGCTCGTAAGTCGCTTTGTCAGTGTATCTCGGGTAGGCTGGCGGAGTGCTTAGAGAACACACATACCATATCACGCAATGTACGGTAGTTGATTAAAATGACCCGGTTACACGTAAGCGCGTACTTCCCCATCGTGCACTCTGGACCACGAGCATCCTCATGCTACGCTGTACAATCAGGAAATGTGCTTTGCTCAGGGTCATTGGATGATGTCGACGACGTGAAATGTGTCTTTGTTCGCTGCTTTGGATGCAAAATAGCTTGCAGAACTGTCTTGTAAGCTCAATGGCTTCTATGGTTTCTCGGAATCATTTGTGTAAGCTAGCATGTTGCATTTGCCTTACTCTGTATAATCGACATTCGCTGGACACACTGACCATTCGTTGCTGCGCTTCAGGATGTCCGTCGACTACCCTCCAAAGCTTGCCGCTGCTGCGTAGTTCACGCAGTGTTGACACGTCAATACTTTAGTAATGATTTCCATACCAGATACATCTTGTTTGTTCACGGTGACTTCCAATGTGATTGCAGCATGCCTTGACTCAATCTTCAAGAAAGACAAAACAGTAGTGAATGGCTAGTGTAGGTTCGCATTGACTTCGTCCAAATAAAGAAAGATAACATAAATCAAGCTGCGACCGTTGCGGATGCCCCCTCATTTGGTAACTATGCTGGAGGCACGCAGCAGGCGTGCCTTTATGCATTCGTGTTAAGCGAACACACGTAAAGTTGTGCAGTAGGAGGGGTTGTGTTGGCGCTGCGGCGTAACAGAAATTACGTGTATCAGGAGTGCTCATGCTAGACCCAAGTAGAAAGCTAGAAAATTGACAAGCACCAGGTTCTGCTGTGATACGGCTTCATATAAACCGTTATACGAGTGATGCATAGCGTTGGCTGACATCAAAGCTAAAAGCTCTTTATTGAAGGCAAATGACAGGCTATGAAATGTGTCAACACCGAGAAACAAAGTAAAAATCCTTAGTGTAGGTGTGCATATTCGGCTCTTGCACTCATGTTTTGCGCGTCCATTATGGCTACGAAACGTCCGCCGTCAATGCTTCATCCTTTTTCCCCTCGCCCACCGCTTCTTATGAGCACGGGATATGACGTGCACTTACAGTGTTTCACACGCGACCCAACAACTGATGCCACACCGTTTTGAGAAGTGGGAACGCCTTCTGGTCAGGAGGTGAGTTTCGATAGCAAACCATGTAAAAGCAGACAATATGTTTTTCCTATGTGTCTGCACTCTAAGCACTTTGAGCTCAGTGTAAAGCGACAAAAGGCAGCCCGACCAAACTCATCGGCACGCCGTCTAGCAGTACCTTCACTTGGAATTCTCAGAACCTATTTGATTGGCTGACTTGCACTGCTCTGTTCATGATAAATATCACTGCTAAGCGTTGAGCGACACGCTTCTGAAGACTTCTAATAAAAAGAAGATGATCATATGGAGATACACCGTGAGTCACACAGAACGTAGGTTGCTGCTGTGCCTTCTGCAGCAGGAAAAACTACATTCCCCTACGTGTAGATAGGAAGTAGACCATGCTCTAGACAAATCAAGCAGAGAACGTAAGATATACGGCATCTGGGTGTATAATACATAGCTCAGTAGATTATTCCACTCATTCCGCAGCAAACAACGGCGCCAGTGGAAGTTAAAGCCGGTTAAAAAGACGCAACAGGCTCATATTTGCTTGCAATTATCAAACAAGCCAGGAAATTGGGTCGCCTCAATTTTCGTCAACGTGTCGACAAGCGATAGTGCACACCGTAGTTTCGATGTTGTGGTGGGCATACACTAACATGATCCTTGTGTAGGATATGACAGCCGCAGCCAGTGAAGGGCATATGGTATTGCTTTAACAACCTTCTGGTCACCTTGCCTGCCGTATCATAAGTGAGCAGCGTCACCAGCTGTGCTCTCAACCTCAACAGTGACACAACATAACTGGCACTGCAGTTAGCAAAACGACTTATGGTAGTGAAATGCCGATTTTATGTAAGGCTATAACGTGCAGGTTGATGTAGAAACTTATCGGCTGCAAATACGAGAAAATAAGTGTCCATAAATGCGAACGTTATAATGTAAGTGCAGGTATGTCCGAATTTAGAAATTTTCATACAAGTCCGCGACGCTAGTTACCGAATTCAATAACCAACGTGTGCTTCTTCAGATGAAGGAAGCAAGCCTTCTCTATTTGTAGATGCGGCCCGTACGCGACCGTAAAGAAGCAATGCACCTGATGCAGGTGCTTGTTACACGTTTGTAGTGACTTCGAGCCAAAGGCACTGCGCTGAGAGACGCATCATTTGGCATGCTTCACTTGTTTGTGGAGCGTAATTGTGGCGGACCTGAGGGCAATTTGGCTCGCAACTGCGTCACCTGGTGAGCACGGTTGTGGCCGTATGCTCGCCACTGCGTTGTAGCGTCTAGAGCCATCGTCAGGATCAGTAAGCATTTGCACTTGTGATATGAAACTATAATGCTTCTGCCCAGAACTAATGGGTCTGCTGGTGATCCGTTATAAATGTTCGAATCTTTGGATTAACGTGCACACGTTTCAAGGATCGGGGCATAGGCATGACGGCGATTTATTTGGTTTTTTTCCTTGGAAATTGCGGTTTGACAAGGGTGTTTGGATGCTTTTCAATAGACGCATGCACGCGGATGCTATCTTTCTCATGCCCGAGGATATAAAGAAACACTGCACCTGATGCAGATGCTTGTTATACTTTCTGTGGTTTGCTTGAGTTAAAAGCTACGCAGACGTCAGCGCGGTGCTTCTCGTAATGGTGCAGAGTAATAATAAAAGGAAAAATGCTTATGATGACACTCAATTTGGCGTACACTTAATCCGGTGTAGGACTCCTAGCATCGAGCCTGATTTGCTTTTGCAGGCTTCGCGGCGGCCTGGCGGCTCGAAGCTTACTCAAAGCCCCCATATTAGTTTTTATGGTCGCTTCCAGCGTCGCCACTTCCGAAGGTGTTCTGTGTAGTGTCTTTTGTACTGCTTATTTCTAAAGCGGGAGCAAGAACCCTAGGCATAGCTAAGCCTGCATGCGCAACAAAGCGCCTTTAAAATTTCCCACAGCAGATGAATCCTGGACACCAAAATTGCTGCGAGTCAGCTAAAGCAGAATGAAACAAGCAGAGTCGCGCCGAACTCATCTGTGAAGAGTCCAATCATTTTAATAATGGGCAAAGAATCTTGTGAGAAGCTCGTGACGCAAAATGATAATGAACTTACTTGGTGCTTGAAGAAAGCTTTACTAAATTGGGTTGAGATCGCTTTTCTGGACCAAGTGAAGCTGTGACATAACTTCATGAAAGAAACTTGACGGGCAATAAAACATGAATTACAGTACTTTACCAACACGTGTACGCTTTGAAGCCGTCCTCATAAAATTAAGTTTTGCATAGTCCAGTCAGGGATGTTTTGCATTATCCCGTGTTGGATTACATCACAGTTTGTTTTTTAATGACTGGGGAAATGTTGATCAAGGGATAATCGGCTGAGCTCCCCCGAACGTTCCCACTGATGGAGAGGGTTGGCGCCTCGATATCGGCTCGTTACAATAGAAAAATCATATTTTAAAGATAATATAGGCGTAGTAACTATCTTATTATTTCTCCTTTTAAACTAAATTCACGGCGTACTATTTTCCCTTTTAATTGATCTATACTAGACAAAAAAAAGATTCTGGTGTAGCAATTTTGGTGTAGTGTATTGCTACAACCTCATCACTACCTAACTTGGACAATGATACTACTACATTTAATAATGTAGTATCATTGTCCAAGTTAGGTAGTGATGAGGTTGTAGCAATAGCATCGCCTGAGTCATTATTTAAAAGCTCTTTTCAATTGTATGAAACTCCATAAGCTACGTATATAGCACATCCGGTGGAGTTCACCCCACAAATTTTTAGTGGGATGAGTGTGATTCTTGTGCATCAATTGCTGCGTGTGCTTATTTAGTTAGTCTGCATGTGAGCGTTATTACTCTTGAAATGTCTGTATAAAATACGTATAGGCAAACGTAGTGAAGAGATCATCTGCAGGTGCATGCTATGTAGAAGCGCGTTCCCCACTTGAGCTTTTTCAGAGAGTTAGTTATCTGCTCAACTACGTCAACTTGGTGATTTGAGCCCTCGTGAAACGAGTCCAGTGAATACCTGGTCACGTAGTGAGATATAGGACTTGTCGTGATGCGTTTGAGAACAAAGTTTGCTTGGTGGATGCGCTCATTGCAGTTCAACCACCATGGGAAGGCATTTGGCGCCTTTCTGAGGGCGGGAGCGTTGAAGTAGTTCTTTTAGCCCCACTGTAGCACTATGGGCAGGTAGATGACGGTAGTTAGCACATCAAATTGCCCTGTGCTCTAGGGTGCATTTTCAGTGACGCGTTTCTTTTAGAGGTGACCACAACTGTACACTCTGCGCCGACACGCACAGCGCACTGTTTGAGGCGCAAGTTGACCAATGAGCTGTGCATTGAAGTATCACAAACACAGAACACACTCCTCAGAGGAATCATCTGCAGGGGAACGGTTTTCAAAGCTTAAAGTTCTTCTGGTCAATTCGTAGTGCAGCGCAAGGGCTTGAAGCTCTCAGTGTGCGGAACTTTGCGCACAGCATTTTCTTTTTTGAGAAAGTGATATTTGCATAGACTTTCAAAGCCTGGTGGACCAAAACATGAACGTGTCTGGAAGCGCCCCTGGCGTGCTTCTGTCATGGGGTTGGTTGATATTTGCAACATAAGCGAACTTGAATGCAGGCTGAGTCAACTCTATTGAGGGCGCTGATTTCTTTGGTTGTCTTGATTTACTAAATGCCGGGCACAAAGAACTCCAATTTTCACTTTTTTATCGTAGGTAACCTTGCACCACACATAGCAGCAATTACTGGTAAGCTGCATAAAGTTACGCTCCGTTTGTTGCGGCATTCTGAAAAGCGTGTGCGTTGTAGCTAGGTGACGTTTGAAAGTTGCCACAATCAGGTGATGCGGTTGACAGTCAACGCGGTTCTTAGATGTCACCCACTGTAATTAGACAGCGTCGACAGGCTATTCAAAACATAACCTTTTCAGAGAACAAGACTCTCAAATCAGTGCGATGGACTTTGTGGTCGACTAGCAGAAGAAAATTCTTCAATGCTCACGTCTAGGGCATTAAAAGCGGCTTAGCAGGAAAGGCTGTACTGCGTTTGTCTAATAGTCCGACTTTTTGGTGATCTGGAAGGCATGCTTCTGCCATGACTGGTGCACTGCCGTCCCTGGTAAAAGAGCTTTTTGGAACGTTCGTTTGTAGTGACTTCGAGCCAAAGGCACTGCGCTGAGAGACGCATCATTTGGCATGCTTCACTTGTTTGTGGAGCGTAATTGTGGCGGACCTGAGGGCAATTTGGCTCGCAACTGCGTCACCTGGTGAGCACGGTTGTGGCCGTATGCTCGCCACTGCGTTGTAGCGTCTAGAGCCATCGTCAGGATCAGTAAGCATTTGCACTTGTGATATGAAACTATAATGCTTCTGCCCAGAACTAATGGGTCTGCTGGTGATCCGTTATAAATGTTCGAATCTTTGGATTAACGTGCACACGTTTCAAGGATCGGGGCATAGGCATGACGGCGATTTATTTGGTTTTTTTCCTTGGAAATTGCGGTTTGACAAGGGTGTTTGGATGCTTTTCAATAGACGCATGCACGCGGATGCTATCTTTCTCATGCCCGAGGATATAAAGAAACACTGCACCTGATGCAGATGCTTGTTATACTTTCTGTGGTTTGCTTGAGTTAAAAGCTACGCAGACGTCAGCGCGGTGCTTCTCGTAATGGTGCAGAGTAATAATAAAAGGAAAAATGCTTATGATGACACTCAATTTGGCGTACACTTAATCCGGTGTAGGACTCCTAGCATCGAGCCTGATTTGCTTTTGCAGGCTTCGCGGCGGCCTGGCGGCTCGAAGCTTACTCAAAGCCCCCATATTAGTTTTTATGGTCGCTTCCAGCGTCGCCACTTCCGAAGGTGTTCTGTGTAGTGTCTTTTGTACTGCTTATTTCTAAAGCGGGAGCAAGAACCCTAGGCATAGCTAAGCCTGCATGCGCAACAAAGCGCCTTTAAAATTTCCCACAGCAGATGAATCCTGGACATCAAAATTGCTGCGAGTCAGCTAAAGCAGAATGAAACAAGCAGAGTCGCGCCGAACTCATCTGTGAAGAGTCCAATCATTTTAATAATGGGCAAAGAATCTTGTGAGAAGCTCGTGACGCAAAATGATAATGAACTTACTTGGTGCTTGAAGAAAGCTTTACTAAATTGGGTTGAGATCGCTTTTCTGGACCAAGTGAAGCTGTGACATAACTTCATGAAAGAAACTTGACGGGCAATAAAACATGAATTACAGTACTTTACCAACACGTGTACGCTTTGAAGCCGTCCTCATAAAATTAAGTTTTGCATAGTCCAGTCAGGGATGTTTTGCATTATCCCGTGTTGGATTACATCACAGTTTGTTTTTTAATGTCTGTAGCTACTGTTTGCAGGAAGTCCGTCGATATTCCCGGCTGTTAGATGGTCATCGTTCATTTCAGGTGCAAGGTGTGCTATGGCGGCACGCCCAACACGTGAAATCGTGTTGCAGCTGTGCTTCGTGACTCCTTTTGACCGTGGCTTTGAGGTGAATCCTCGTTTTTTTCCTGGTGCCTCAGTTACCTTCCAAAAAAATGGCTCCAGAGAATACTCTCAAGCAGCCTGTGCTCTCTGGACCAATGTTTACCAGATTGATTGAACGGATATGCCACCCTCCGCTTACTGCAGGGGATAAATAAAAAGCCAGTCCAGCTGGAGAATTGCTAGACCGTCCTGCTTTGGCTGCCCACCGAAGGACGTATGCTACTTATTACGTGCCGTTTTCCCTTACTAGTTTCAATACTCTGTCATTGCGAGATACGAATTTGCCGCGTTGTGGGTGAACTGTGCTGGAGCCTGATCTGTTGCTCCTTAGACCCTTTCAAGGTAGTTCTTTAAGATCGTTTTCGGCGCTTAACCATTCTTGCAATTCATTCTGACCGTGCAGAACTATCAGGCTTCACCAAAGCACTGTGTGCACGGGTACTGCTTACTCTTAAGAGGAAAAAGCTTAACCGAATAATCACATCGTGCAGATGACGTAGGAGTCTAGGTGGGATTTTTGCTCTAAGCCTTTTTGATACTCTGGTGTGGAGGCCAAGAGGGCCTGGATATGGGAAGAGAATATGCTCATGAAAGTAACAGTTGCCTGCGACTACTGCCACCTCATGTCGCAAAACCGTTCGTGTGAAGTGCTCACGCATAGGTCCTGGTGGCGGCAGAATTGCAAAGAAACATCTGGAATCTTGCGCACTGTCTCTTTTCCCACAAAACTGACTTAGTTTGTGCGTTTTTTTATTCATGTAGTGAAGCGTCCATGAGTGTAGACTATGAATGGCACTTTGCTGCATTTTGCCAGAGATGGTTGCAGGCAGCTAAGTTTCGCCAAACCTTGTAGACGCATAAAGGCGACTCCTTCTGTCTGCGGGAAGCGCTGCGTGCTAATCTTAGGGAGTGTTGAATATTTTCAAAATGATAGTAAATATGCGCACGTAAATATGTGGTGCTCAGCAAGCTTGCCACAAAAATGATGCATTCACATCCGAGCTGAAAATAACGAAGCAATATTGAATTTTTTTACGTTGAATTGAGACTGTCTAGCCAGCAGTGGATTTCAGCATACTTTGAGAAGACAGGGGCTTCGTCCAATCTACGCGCACATGCTTTCTTCCCAATCAGCACGTGAGTCCTTTTCCAACTGGCACTATGCTGCATCATAGCATAATTCGGCTAGCTCTTGTCGGTTTTAGTGTTCACAACAGGTTTGAAAATCTTGTTCAAATCGGCCCTCAACGCTGCCAGAGGGAACGTCGATGCGCCGCACCATTCAGGTTGATGCAGGCAAATCTCTTGGCTGCGCCCTCGCTTGTCAGCGCCTTTGTTCAACAAACAAACGCAGAGTTACTGCTTAACAGCGTCAAATTTCAACACCAAGTTCTCCGTATTTATGTGGAAGATAGTGCCATAAATGCAGAACATATGTATACATATATGTATGTACACATATTCATATATATATATATATATATATATATATATATATATATATATATATATATAGACATATGGGTGGCAACGGTACTCGTTGCTGCTTGAAGTGGAAGCACTTTGCATCGACGGCATCCCGCAAACGGATCGTGGATGCAAATTATCCATTACATATCGCTGCTCTGCACCGTTTGCATGTGGATGAAACATGGCTTGCATTGATGCGGTTTAAAGAAAAGCTACGACACTCGAGACGTCCTGTTTATGGAGTTGTACTGCTTGTTGTGAAATATGTCGTGACAAAACATCCAGCAAAAAGGCCTGTTCTAACTTCGTGCACCGTATGTCATCTCATAAGCGGGTGTGTCACAGTTACAGTGCCGTCATACTGACCACCGGATTCAGTGGCGGCAACACCCGCTTTTACTCGTAGCTCCTCAAGGTAAGACTAAAGGTTTTCTAGAGGCTTCCCCACCACGTCATTAAATTTGGTAGCTTTTCTGCCACAATTTGTGTTGTGTATACTGCTTCGTGCATCGTTGATATGTCGGCTTTCAAACAGAGAGTGCGTTCGCTGTCGTTTGGCACACTCCATGGAGACAGAATAAATAATGAATTCTACTTGTCTTTATCATTTGACAGAGTAATCAATGACATCTACGTGTCCTTATCATTTGAGTTCACCTATTGATCCTTCTAAATTTCATAAAAACACATATTTCAGCAAATGCGCAACAGAGTTCAGGCAGCGGAGTTCACGAGATGCAAGCAGCTTCGACTGAGCCAACTGATGCTACCATGGTGCCGACTAAATTTATTCCGGTGCCGACAAAATTTATTCCGCGGTACTCACGCATACGATCAAATGCGAGGCAGACGCGGTTCACGTCCATAACAGCCGTAAATGAAAGAATAATGCCTGATTCAACGCTTAAACACAACTATGATTTAGCTCTGCAACACTGGCGCAGCTCGCGCATCACTGGAAGGCAGCGGCTTTCGCGAAAGCTCCGTAGTTTTGGCCTAGGACGCAAAATGTCCAAGTCCTTATAGCGGACACTTTTTGCCAACGCAACATTTGTCAGCGCCAGTATGAGGAATGTGCCTGCCACGCTGTGATGAACAAATTCCAACCACCAAAGGTTTGCGACTGGCGTCAAAGGTCGATGAAAAATGTGGCAGTTTGGTCAGTCACCTGTCGTTGGCTGACGTGAATGGTAGCACCTTCACTACAGCAAGTTTACCTCGTGATGCCAGCAAAGCCGTTTAACCGTTGGCAACTGAAAAGTCCGGTGGATATTTCCGGTGGCCTGGCACTCATTGTGAGCGAAGAGTTTGGCGTGGCTCCCATTGTGAGCGAAACGTTTGCCATGTGGGGAATTCGTTTTGCTCAGCATTTGTGAGGCCTTAAACATTAGAGGGCACTTTTTTTGCCGATGTTCTTCGAACAGTTGTTAAGGCCTCCAGCAGCCAACGAAGGACCCATAAAAGCAAAGGGCTCGCTGGCAGTGCTCAACAAATGTGCCTGATGCATTCCAGGGGCGCACTCTTAACTTCTAGCTAGTGGGTTTCGTTGTCACAGATCCTGACGACTCTGTTGACCACTGCCGTTCCTCTGTGGGGATCATTCTTTGTTGTTAGGGGTCTAAGAGGAAGACAATAATTACTCTGTTCCGCCCTTTGCATTTAACAGGCTGCCTGCATTTCTGGCTGGTTTAACAGTGTAGAGCAGAGAGCTCTACCCTTTTGAGTTTCTCTTAGACCCTTAACAAAAGTATGCAGCCGCAGGTCTGCTTTTTGGCAGTGCACGTAGCGAAAGAATGCCAAGAGCAGCTTCTTCAGCGTGTTAATGTTCGCGCGCTTTCAGTGCGGTTGTGTCGTGGAATTAGTGAAACGCGGAGTTAGCAACAAGCAGCTACTGATTCCTCAGATCTATCGATTTGGCGTGTAATTCATGGTACTCCTAGTGAGGCTGCGTGATGGTTGGTTGTATCTGCTTAATTAAATGCGCTCGAGACCAAGCCCTGCGGACACTAGTGGGCATTCGTGCCGAGACGCCCGGCAGAGCCTCATCATAAAAAGCCGCAATGCTGCAACGTCGTTAGCGTCGGCTCGAATGGAGTACGGAGTTTTGAATTGCCGCAGCCTCCCAGCTTATTCAGCACAGCAAAAGCGTGAAAAAAACAGGCATGCAATGGGAAATATGGAATTCACAATGTTAAATTTGGGAACTCGTCAGCGTGTGCGTTGCTTGTGTTATCGCTTGATGAACCACATGTTTCCCCTTTTTTGCTACGCACCTGGGAATGGTTTTCCGTTCATTGCCGTTCCGCGGCTCCGCTGGACTACTGTAACTACTCACACTTCAAGATCGCAAAACCCTGCACCTTACGAAATGGCAATCTATGGTGCGCACACCATACAAGAAGGGTTGTCGCATGCGCTTTGGAACTGCTGCAAGGCTACGTGCTTATCGCTGAATTCGCATGTTGTTGTTGGACTACCTCCTTCGATTTCGCACACATACCATCTATACAGCAAATATGCCACATAGTCTCCTGAATGGCTGTAGCATCCGAGCAAAGTGCGAAGCGTGTGTGGTGCTTTTGTCTTCGCAAGGATTTTTGTTGAGCACTTGTTTGTGCTAGTTTTCGTGCAACTACGAGTATGGTGACGAAATGTTCGTATCACGCGTCGAAGTTGGCACCATAGATATAGAATGTCATTTACGACCGACACTTTCATTCGTTAATTTCAGCGTTGTGTGCTATGCATGTGCTAGCCGGTGTTGGAGGCTCTGTCATTCAAGAACGGCGATGACTCAACAAGTTTTGAGCCTTAGTCATATGCTTTGTATAATGTCAGCATTGGACACCTGCTCTGTCTCAGAACTTTTTTTGGCGTGAAAGGTGACACTGACCGAAACGTTAATTCCGTTTCAGGGCAGTACGCCGCATGTTCTGACGCTTCTTTATTTATGTCAAGGCACGTCCAAAATACATTTACTAGCCCTGGGTGTGTCAATCACTACTGTCGTACGATAGTGCCACTGCGCTCCAGCAAATCCTGAAACTCTTGTGCCAGCAGCATGTGCTGCATCTGGAGTAACCAACAGCCTCGATGATTTCGGCAGTACGAGCTGCAGAAGAATCGAGAAACATTTTTGTGATGAGCTGGCAAGCACGTAGCTGCTATGGCATCATAGAAACCTCTATCATCGGCTCTTCCAGAAGATTTTGTCGCACTTTAGTGGCTTAGATCACATCAGCCACTCACTTAACGCCGCTGGCCGCGCGGTGTTCACGCGCCGATTTCTCTTCAAAAAAGTGTTGAAGCGATTTCTCTTAGAAAAAGTGTTAAAGCTTACTCGGCTACTCAGGGGCAAATAAATTCGCTGGTACAACGAATCGCGGTTTCACAGAAAGAGACGCTAGGCGTGGGCAAGGAATCAGCTTTGCTAGGCCTATGGTAATGCCCCTGTACGCATGAAGGATGTGAGTTGCCAAAAAGCCGCACACTTTACACTACCTCAACACAAAGGCAAAGCTCCTGGAGACCAAGAGCTGGTGCGCATGTGGAAGTGGCACTATAGCAGGCAACCCGCAGCGTAGCACTGGCTCGACAACATGCTAGCACCATAGCCAGAAAATTTTCCCCACGCCGTTCAGGAACGGGACACAATGCAGTGCAAATGAGGAACACATACACGACGGCTGCGAAAAAAGAATTATGCTCACTGAGACGCTTAGGAGCAAAAGCCACGATCAGGCTCCGGATACATCTGCAGCAGAAACATCGCGAAAACATTGCAGTACATTTTCTCTTGTCCTTGTTAAGCGCAACTACGAGATCAGAGCCATGCAGGTTTTGCCCTAAAGCAAAAGAAGCGCAGATGCATGAAGCTTGTAATCTCTATCATGATAACGTTAGCCACCCACAGTATGATGTGTCTGCTACGCTGTGATGGACAAAAACACCAAATATAATGCCAACCACCGCAGGCCTGTGACTAGCGTCAAAGGTCGATGAAAAATGTGGCAGTTTGGTCAGTCACCTGTCGTTGGCTGACGTGAATGGTAGCACCTTCACTACAGCAAGTTTACCTCGTGATGCCAGCAAAGCCGTTTAACCGTTGGCAACTGAAAAGTCCGGTGGATATTTCCGGTGGCCTGGCACTCATTGTGAGCGAAGAGTTTGGCGTGGCTCCCATTGTGAGCGAAACGTTTGCCATGTGGGGAATTCGTTTTGCTCAGCATTTGCGAGGCCTTAAACATTAGAGGGCACTTTTTTTGCCGATGTTCTTCGAACAGTTGTTAAGGCCTCCAGCAGCCAACGAAGGACCCATAAAAGCAAAGGGCTCGCTGGCAGTGCTCAACAAATGTGCCTGATGCATTCCAGGGGCGCACTCTTAACTTCTAGCTAGTGGGTTTCGTTGTCACAGATCCTGACGACTCTGTTGACCACTGCCGTTCCTCTGTGGGGATCATTCTTTGTTGTTAGGGGTCTAAGAGGAAGACAATAATTACTCTGTTCCGCCCTTTGCATTTAACAGGCTGCCTGCATTTCTGGCTGGTTTAACAGTGTAGAGCAGAGAGCTCTACCCTTTTGAGTTTCTCTTAGACCCTTAACAAAAGTATGCAGCCGCAGGTCTGCTTTTTGGCAGTGCACGTAGCGAAAGAATGCCAAGAGCAGCTTCTTCAGCGTGTTAATGTTCGCGCGCTTTCAGTGCGGTTGTGTCGTGGAATTAGTGAAACACGGAGTTAGCAACAAGCAGCTACTGATTCCTCAGATCTATCGATTTGGCGTGTAATTCATGGTACTCCTAGTGAGGCTGCGTGACGGTTGGTTGTATCTGCTTGATTAAATGCGCTCGAGACCAAGCCCTGCGGACACTAGTGGACATTCGTGCCGAGACGCCCGGCAGAGCCTCATCATAGATCTGATTCCCCAGATCTATCGATTTGGCGTGTACTTCATGTACTCCTAGTGAGGCTGCGTGACGGTTGGCTGTATCTGCTTGCTTAAATGTGCTGGATACCAAGACCTTCAAACGTGAGTATGGTGAGACTGCTGGAGGGTTAATAGGCAACAGCTTACCACTCGTAATTGAAGCATGTGCTGTTGAGACGAGGCCCTGATTACCGCTCAGAGAGTCCGTTGTTGGTGTAAATCCCTTAAGTAGCTTGTCGAGCATTTTGCGTGATGATTCCTTCTATGTATCTGCGAACCGTTTAAGCATATCCATCCCGTGACCCTGATAGTTCGTTACTGAGTCTCAGAACGAGACGAAAAGACGGCCCTTGTCGAACGGCGGCCCATATATATGCCACGTTTGAAATTCCGTCAGATGCGACGTGAGACTATACCAAGCCGCCTTGTTATGTGCGGCAATTGGGGCTTCGTTAGTTTAGTGAAAAGGCAGTTGTATGTGCAAGTTACCAGTTTCTGGAAGTTTGCAGGATCAAAGCAAAACAAGCAGTGCAATTCGCGCCCCATTTGTTTTGTACTTTCATTTGGAGCGTGCTTCTCTCCCGATTCGAAATGTATTGCCGAACACATGGAAGTGTCAAGTCGTGGATGGGCTGGATACGTCAGCGGTATCCTTGGGAGCCCTATAAACTACTTCAAGCTAAATGCTCCCGATACGCTCATAAACTTCCAGAATAGCGCTTTAAGCTCACTACGTCTTCTTCGTGTTCGCCACTTTCAGCTTTCAAGGCCGCTGACCGAGCTTTCTCAAATTTAGAAGTTAGCGATAATTAGGCTGCCTGTAAAACTGTCATGCTGAGCTTAGCCTGATAGGCCCGTTGCTAGGAGCGGGAAGCGACAAGGTGCTAAGATGCAAACGTAATGCAGTTGATGCATACTGCGCAAAATAGGCAGCGCATGGGTTTCAAATGTCTGGTCGGTGGTTTTCCGAATCGCGACTGGGATGTGAACAGAGTACGTTTTCAACCTAAAGCCGTTCTAACTAGGATGCAGACTTCATTTGACACAGGCCGACTTGAAGTACTGGCACGAGCACACTGTTCTTAGAGGCGGCCTGACGAACTCGTTATTTTCTGTGCAGGATCCATCTGATGTAATGTTGCTTAAAATATATCAGAATTATTGTTAATGGCACCTCAAAGCATAGGATCGAGCTCATCATTGACCGAGACGTCGCCGCGCTTCCAACTAATGCCTTACGTGTCGCTGTTTTTCTTCTTCTCTTGTGGGTTGTGCGCCCAGCGGACCCCCTCAACAGAAATTCCCATTTCATCGCACAAGACGTCTGCGGTTTGTTCCATCAGACCGCTGGGTTCGTGCCATTTTCCTAATTCTGGGCAGAAAGTGCGTACGCCTGAAGCTTTGCTAATAGCGCGTCTAGCAGCAGCACATGATGCCATCACTCACAAAACATTCAGCCTCACTGTCAGACGCTGCCGGATACCCCTGCTATCCATCTTGTTGCTTGTGTCGGCCTGTGTGATTGCTTGGAATATTGTGGTCCCTTTTCCCTGTGCAAAACGGTTTTTCCTTCTGCCTGTGGAATTGTGGAAACAGCACAGAGCCTTCGCCTAGAGGCTTGAGAATAGCTGAGCTAGTTTCAGCACTGTGCGCAACTGTGCAGAGAGCAAGTATTGTAGACTAGATATTGCTCGTCAATTACACGTTGTGTGAGGTAAAACGTGTTTTGCCGACAATAAGGACGTACGCTGGCCCACGTGACAAGGAAAGAAAAGTGAGAATGTGGGCTTTTTCACAGGAGAGCTGCAGCAGCGGACGTCCAGACATCGACGAACGAAGCCTCTAGGCTTGTACACCCAGGTGCGCCAGCAAATGCAGGTCCAGATGTTTGCTGTTGCAGCACTTTTCGACCGGCATGAAGCTGTTTAATTCAGTCTGCGAAGGAGTAGCCGGCGATTCGGTACTACTTTGGGAGTGCAACTATGGTGTTGTCTATACGATTGATCACAGCAGAAATAGTCATAAGCGTCACATGCGTTGCGTCCGTATAGTCCGTTCGCAGGTCGGCGACGTTCCAGGTCTCTAACGACTGGATATTCGGCACCTGTGCATGTACGGTGCGGTAAAGGCTTCACCAGCAACCCGGCCATCAAGCTGTGATACAAAAGTCTCTTCGAAGTAGAACGCGCTAACGGCAGCATGCTTACCTGTATGCAAAGTGGTATTCGGATTACCAGCCCGAGGCGGGTCTGCAGCATCCATTATCTCGTTGGTTTGTGCGGCTCCACGCATGGGCGTCTCGAGCAGCGCTGACGCTGACGAAGCTACTTCCTAGCAGTGATATTGGCTCGACGAGGGGTTTCCCGAAGTCGGCGGGCGTTTACAGTTACTGCAAAAATTGCGAGAGAGGTGTTCCATTTCGACACCCTGCAGGCAATCCCACGTCGAGCGGTTCCTGGAAGGAACCGTGTTGTGTTTTTTGCAATGTGGGGAAAGAGGCAATCATATCGCAGAGCAATTTGGTTTTCCTTTGGTCGAATTCTGACGAAATATTAATTGGGGAAACAATTGTCTCTTGTGATTCCTTCCAGGGACCCACACATTGAAGCCTTGATAAGTCAAACGTTGAGTTACCAATGGGACTTTGAAGTCACCGAAAACACCTCTGGAGCTTGCATTCTCTGTGAACGTGCCTTCAATGCGTACACGATATATTCACCTTTGACATTAAGTACGAATAGTGCGTCATTAAATTGGTGGTCTATTCGTTTAGGAAGGCTGCCATAATTGGAATCTATGTGCTTGAAATCTCAATTTGTTTTCCCTTATGGTCAGATAGTCAGTCAATACTGACTCCACAGTTTACCTTTGAACTTTGCTTCGCAGCGCCGTATTTGGCACCATTTGTTCTATGCTACAATTTCAGTCCCCCTTTTCGGCCTTGCTTTGATTTAAAATTGTACGAAGCTGTGTTTTTGTCACGGTGATCTACCTTGCACTTACTGGTCTGGCCGATGGCAAGCATTTATGAGTAAAATGCAGCGCGCAGCAACATGAACATCTGTTCAGAGGACACTTTCGCAGTGGGCAAAGCATGGGCCCCCATTTTTCCATGAGCCGAACGGCGAAGGGCAAAGGTGGGAAAGTCCGCCTTCCGCCCTTCGATGACCACCATTCTATTCCCCTGGCGGCATTATATACCCGTTTACTGACAACTGGAAATGCGGCTAAATTAGAGACCACGTACATCAGGTATAACTGTGATAATGACTTCCAGGAATTCCCCAACGAAGGACTCAGTATGTTCAGAATTTCGGTGCGGTTGGTGGACTTCTTGTAGGATCATTTGTGCTGCCTGCTGTCCTGGTCAAAACAACGCCAGCGGCTTGCAACCAGTCGTTGATTGCAGAAGAATTTTTAGTCAGTTTGATGTTCAAAAAATGCTCAGGAAGTGAGTTACTCGTGTGAATTGTTGCCTAATGAGGGCTGCCAAGCATTTTCCAGCATTTCGTGCTATGCACCTCTCAATAGTTTCATGTAAATAGCCATCCTGTTTTATTTCTAGATCGCTGTTAATCTCAGCTTACTCAGAAAGATGCAGTGCACTCTTGTGCAAAAAAGCAGGTATGTAGAAAACTATGTAAGTAGTAACTAGAAAGAAGTGCGAGGCGAACCTTCCGGGAGCTGCCGTGGCACCTGCCTGATTTAGCGCTGCGTTGTTGTGCTGGTTGCTTCGGTTTTGCGTGCAAGCTATATGTATAACAACTACTCTACAATGCTCTCTGGATGGGTGCAGACTCAGAATAAAATACACGAGCATAGCATGCATTGTAGGTCCGGGTGGACTATGTTGAGCATATGCCTCTTCAGCCCTTCGGGCAATGTGGGATACGGTATTCATTTCAAGGAAATGTCATGTCGAGAATGTTCTCGACGGTTTAGGATAGCATGAAAGAAGACGTTGGCTGTTGATTGCCTTTAATACGCGCATCTATGTGCAAATTATTCCAGGAACAGACTAGAGTCAAAATGCGGTGACATATGCGCATGCGAAGAAACGTCTAAATCGGAAAAGTCATATCTTTGGATGCGCTTGCATTGATAATTCTTAGAGCTTTGCAACAACAGTTTGATGTCACTGGAGGCTCCTTTCTTGTAACGCCTTCATCTTTCAAATTCGCTGAGCGTGTCTCACAAAACATAGCAGACAGCAACAAATGTGATGTTACATTTTCCCAGCTTACCAAAAACACCTTGTGTCGAGGGCTCGATCGCACGCAAAATTGTCGAACTGAGCTCAGCCTGGCGGAGCCCTAATAAAGGAAAACGGGAAGATTTTCAGATGCTCTGTAAGGCTAACGCAACTGATGTCTACTGCGTACAATACGAAGCGTGAAGAATGCAATTGCCTGCTTGCAGGCCTTCCGAATTGCACGTGAATCATGGGAAAGTGCGCTTTCTACCTGACACATTTTCAATTGGATGCGGATTTCCTTTGGCAAAAAACGGCTTCGAGTATTGGCAAGAGCAAAATGTTTTGTAGGAGGCGGCCTGGCGTTCTCGTCATTTTCTGTGCAGGATCCATCTGAAATAATCGTGCTGCAGCGATATCACAGTGCTTGTTGATGGCACCTCGAAGCATAGGGTCAAGCGCATCCTTGAATGCGCAAGATCGATCAGACGTAATGATGCTACAGCGGAATCACAATTCTTGTTGATGGCACTCCATAGGATTGAATGCATGCTGGAAAATCGTCGCACTTCCAGTGTATCCTTTACATCTCGTTGTCTGTCGTCTGCTTTTGTGGGTTGTGCGTCGGAACAACCGCGCCAAAACGGATTTTCACTTCATTGCACAAGTCGTCTGCGGGTTACTGTGTGTATAACTATGAAGGTCTTGCCGTCGATTTGACGTCTGGCAGAGCGTGCGCAGGCCTCAAGCTGTTGTGGTAGCACCTGGAGAACACTCATTCCACGGTAGCATTTGCAGAAAGGTCGTCGGCGCCATCGGACCCTCCCTGATGCTCGTCGATGAGCTCTGTGATTAGTGCACGTGACGATTGCAAAGGTGAAGTTTTCGAATTTGCTGAGTACGCCTTTCCGCCCTCGGATACGTTGCGGGACGAAAGCCTCAACACGCCTTGTGGTTAGCGGCTATCCCAGAAATGTGTATGGTCTTGCGAACACCTGCTGTTTCGTGTTGCGCTTCGTCTACTTCGTGAACGATTTGGAGAGCTCCCCTTTACCTTCCTTAAGCTGTGCAGCGCCAACCTCCTGAACAGAGGTTGATAGCCTTTGTATTGGCGAGCTAACGGACGTACGAAGCTAGAGCCACCACAGACGCATATTTCTTCTGCATGGTAAACCTCCTTTTTTGCTGCTGCTCTTCACGAGGCACCGTGCGGCAGGCGTCGTGGAATTCAATAGAATGGCAGTTCGCATACGATTGCGTCGCTGCAGATGGAACAACTGCTTGAGCTGCTTGCTTCTATCTGCCTGTATGGCTGTTTAGGCGGTTTTTTTGCGGAGATGTTTGTGCTCCAGCGCGTGTGGATTTGTGGAAAGGGCAGAACACAAGGGCATTGCCTACATGTCTGTGAAAGGCTGAGCTAGTATCGGCATTGTGCGCACCACCACAGGGTGTAAGTGTGACGGCAACCAGCCTGTTCATGCATAACGCCTTGCGCGATTTCGATTGCGTAAAACGTGTTCTGCCGACAATAAGAGCATATGCTGGCTCATGTGACATGGCGAAAGAGTGCAAGCGTGGGCTTCTTCACAGGAGAGCTGCATCAGAGGACGTCTACACACCGGTGAGCGAAACATCTAAGCCTGTAGAGCCAGATGCGTTAGCAAATGCGAGCCTTGGTTGTTGCCTCCGCAGCATCTGTCAACAGACATGAGTTTTGGGCGTAGTTTAGTTCGGCCAGTGAAGGAGGGACCGGTGGTGCAGTACTACTTTGAAACAAACCATAGTGTGGTCTATACGACTGAGCGTAGCAGAAATAATCATGAGCGGCACGTGCGTGGCGTCCGTATAGTGCGTACGCAGGTTGGCGACGTTCCAGGTCTCTAGCGACCGAATATTCTGCATTTGTGCGTGAACAGTGAGGTAGAGCGTTTACCGGTATCCCGGCCAACATGCCGCAGGACAAATGTCTCTTCCGAGTAGAAAGCATTCACGACACCACGATAACCTGTATATACAACCGTATTCGGATTACCAGCAAAAACCCGTCTGCAACATCGAACGTCTCTCCTGTTTCGGCAGCTGCACGCAACGGCGTCTCCAGAAGCGTTGACGCTGACAAATATTCTTGTAGAGCATTCGTGGCGCAATGGTGGGCTTCCTGTGTTTTGCGGCGGTTGTTCATCGTTTCGAAAAATGCGGCATAGGCGCCGGAATCCGAACTCTGTGGACAGTCGCGCGTCAAGCAAAAACTGGACCGAAATGCTTGATGCCGAACTATCTGGCTGCTCCGTGTGTTAAAGATTGCAACGCAACAAGCATATAAGGCATATAACGCTGCAGTGCTTCTTAACTGTTCATCTAGATCTGTTGTAGGAAAGCGAAGAGCTCACATATTAGTTTTTAGAAAGGCCTTTTTAGTGGGGCGGTAGTTGTCCCCATTAAAACGCGTGGCAATTGTAGATACGTGTTGTGGCTCTCTTCATTTGATCCATGGCGCGCCATTTTTCCCCAGAAGTCTCAACCGTATTTTTGACAGCTGTTACCCGCATCCTTTGGGCCAACACGTGGGATGAGCTTTCCTAGGTGTAGTAATGGTGGTCTTGGCATTCAGTTAGTGCGTCTGAAGTGCAGCAGAGACTGCGAGATGGTGCCGCCGAGTGTACCACAGAATTTAAATAGACTTGCTAGCATGGTGCTATGGCCGCTGTTGAGTGTTTGCCCACTGGTAGCAGATGCACGTTGAACTTTCCGGCATTTTTCTTCCGGTAAAAAGCAATGAATGGAGTTTCCGTCTCGTTGCGTGTTTGATAGAGCAGGCTGGGTCCAGAGAAAAGTGGAAGTCATCATGTGCTCGAATCCACTGCATTGGAAACCTAGACAGCCTGCAGGCTACGACGGGTTTTATTCCTCGAAATGAAGAACACATAGGCGAATGCGATGGGCTCAGTGGCTGTAAAACAAGCCTTTGCAACATACCTCAAAGCTTGCTGCGAAATAAGGAGTCTGGCAACGGCGTGCACGTCAACAGGCAAAAGAAAGAGGCACGCCGTTTTGCTGAGCTAGCTGGGCACCAGCACAAACAAGCAGAATTCACAACCTCCCTTAGCTGTCCGAACTCTGATTGCAAAACAATCAGCCAGTACGTCGCTATTTGAAGGTTGGATTGGCACCAAAAGGCAGCTTAGTGCATTGCCTTTTTGTTGCCCGGGTGAGCAGCTAGGAAACCTTACATTTGCTGAGGGAAAAGAATGCGGAGCGCTACCGTTGCAGAACGGAAGCTTGGAAGGCCGCATGTACGCCAAGTCAGACGTGTCATCACATGCGATGCGAAGGCCCTACGGGCTTTTGTGGCACCTCCCTAAATTAGCGCCACGATGTTTGCCTTGTTGCTTCGGTTTTGCCTGCAAGCCCTCTGTCCCAAAAGTAAGCCGACGAATTTTTCTGGATGCACCGAAGAAAAAGCAAATAAAGGAACTCTCTCTGTGCATTATATTTTCCTGATGCTTATTTTGAGTGCAAGCCTGTCTTGTTCGCTGTGCAATAAGAAATACGGTGTTCAGCCCGGGAAACCTTTCCGACGGCAATCGCATTGACGAATTAGGATGACACATAAGAATGCCACCGTTGCGTGCATCGGTTGCTTGACACATTCACGTGCGTGTCTGAGAAAACTGAGTCAGCGACGGCAGAGAATCTGCAAAACATCTGGATTTGCGAATATGTTATGACGCACATCAGGACTGGACAGCCTGCATCGTTGGATGACACCGATGTGCGAGGTACACCTGAGTGAAAAGCTCACATAGGAACATGACAGCAATCTGCGCTTGTCGACGCCTCTATGTATCTCTGAAGTGCAACTTTATGGCCTGATAAGCCCGTTGCTAGTAGCGGAAAAGGCAAGGGGTTAAGCCACTTCGCAAAAGTAATGCAGCTGATGCATACTGCGCGACATAGGCAGCGCATGGGCTGCGACTGTGCAGTTGCTGGTTTTCCGAAATGCAACGGAACCGTGGACAGAGTACGTTTTCCACCTAGAGCCGTTCTAACTTGGTTGCAGACTTAATTCGACATAGGTCGGCTTGGAGTATTGGCTCGAACACAGTGTTTTGTTGGAGGCGACCTGGCGTTCTCGTCATTTTCTGTGCAGGATCCATCTGACATAATCATGCTGCAGCGAGATCAGAGTGCTTATTGATGGCACCTCGAAGCATAGGGTCAAGCGCATCCTTGAATGCGCAAGATGGGTCTGAGGTAATGATGCTACAGCGGAATCATAATGCTTGTTGATGGAGCTCCATAGGATCGAACAAATGCTTGACCGAGGAATCGTCGCGCTTCCAGTGAATCCTTTGCATCTTGTTGTCTGTCGTCTGATTTTGTGGGTTGTGCGTCGAACGGACTGCGCCAAGAAGAGTTTCCGCTTTACCGCACAAGGCGTCTGCGGGTTGTTTCATCACACTGTGGCTTTCCTACCGTCGATTTGATGTCCCTAAGGCTGTGGGTTTTGCTAGCAATAAGAGCAAATGCTGGGTCACGTGACAAGGCAACAAAAATGCGAGCGTGCGCTTTTTCACAGGAGAGCTGCAGGAGAGAACGTCCAGACACCAACGATCGAAGCCTCTAAGCCTGTGCACTCAGATGTGCAAGCAAATGAGAGCCTTGCTTGTTGCCGCTGCAGCTTCTGTCGACCGGCATGAATTTGGGCGCAGTTTGATTTAGCCCGTGAGGGACGGCCCGGCGGTTCAGGAATATCTTGAGAACAACCATCAGCCAGCGATGAGCGAAGCCTCTAAGCCTGTGCACCCAGATGTGCTAGAAAATGCGAGCCTTGATTGTTGCCTCTGCAGCTTCTGTCGACAGGCATGACTCTTAGGCCCAGTTTAATTCGGCCTGTGAAGGAGAAACCGCCGGTGCAGTACTAGTTTGAAACAAACCATAGTGTTGTCTATACAATTGAGCGTAGCAGAAGTAATCATGAGCGCCACGTGCGTGGCGTCCATATAGTCCGTGCGCAGGTCGGCGACGCTCCAGGTCTCTAGCGACTGGATATTCAGCATCTGTACGTGTACGGTAAGGTAGAGCGTTTACCGGCATCCCGGTCAACATGCCGCAGGACAGATGTTTCTTCGAAATAGAAAACGCTCGCGACGCCACCGCCACGATAAACCTGTACGCAAAGTGATATTCGGTTTACCAGCAAAAACGCGTCTGCAGCATCCAATATCTCGTTTGTCTGTGCAGTTCCACGCAACGGGGGTTCCAGCAGCGTTGAGCCTGACGAATATTCTTGGAGAGCACTAAGTTGCTAAATCCTACCACTTGCAGTAAGTGGACGATACATCCGGAGTTCTGCGGCTTTGTTCGCCGCTGCTAAAACCTCGTGATTGGTGCTTGTATCCGGCAGCTGCAGACAATTTGTGGAACGCAGTGGTCGATGCTACGTAATTCCCTTGCTCCGTTGGCTGGCACAAAAAGTACGCGTTTATCTTTCAAAACTGATGGGCACCCTGCATCTAAGCATGCTGACAGAAGGCCAGGCACTGATTGGTTACTGTCCAAAAGCACATTGTTCCTAGGGTGATGGCGTGCCGGCTCGAGTGCTTGCTATTTCACGATATTGAATAAGGCTTTTTCCCGTTCGAACAATTGTATATGTATGGTGCATTGCACGCATAATACAGTTAATAGCGGCGGCGATTTGTTGACTTTTCAGACCAGGTTGCCTTGAGTTCCAGCCGTACGTTGCCGTGAGATGCTCCCTTCGTTACCTAGTTGGTACGTCCATGCATATCCCATGCTGCAACGAAAAGCTTTCTTAATTTGTGCCGCGTTGTATGCGATACACATTGGCTGCGCATTGTGATCGGGTGGCTGCCGGAGAAAACCTTGGAAGACAAAGGCTTTTGGAGCCTGTGACGCTCGGTCCGTCTGCGTTTGCAGTTCTGCACCTTGAAAGAGAAATGTCGGCTTGGAGTATTGGCACGAACATACATTTTTGGTAGAGGCAGCCCGGCGTCCTCGTCATTTTCTGTGCAGGATCCATCTGACATAATCATGCTGCAGCGAGATCAGAGTGCTTATTGATGGCACCTCGAAGCATAGGGTCAAGCGCATCCTTGAATGCGCAAGATGGGTCTGACGTAATGATGCTACAGCGAGATCACAATGCTTGTTGATGGGACTCCGTAGGAACGGAATTATGCTGGACAATCGTCGCGCTTCCAGTGAATCCTTTCCATCTCGTTGTCTGCCTTCTTCTTTTGTTGGATGTGCCGCAAATGGACCGTGCCGAGAGGAGTTTCCGTTCTACCGCACAAGACGTCTGCGGGTTGTTTCATCACACTGTAGCTTTCCTACCGTCGATTTGATGTCCCTAAGGCTGTGGGTTTTGCTAGCAATAAGAGCAAATGCTGGGTCACGTGACAAGGCAACAAAAATGCGAGCGTGCGCTTTTTCACAGGAGAGCTGCAGGAGAGAACGTCCAGACACCAACGATCGAAGCCTCTAAGCCTGTGCACTCAGATGTGCTAGCAAATGAGAGCCTTGCTTGTTGCCGCTGCAGCTTCTGTCGACCGGCATGAATTTGGGCGCAGTTTGATTTAGCCCGTGAGGGACGGCCCGGCGGTTCAGGAATATCTTGAGAACAACCATCAGCCAGCGATGAGCGAAGCCTCTAAGCCTGTGCACCCAGATGTGCTAGAAAATGCGAGCCTTGATTGTTGCCTCTGCAGCTTCTGTCGACAGGCATGACTCTTAGGCCCAGTTTAATTCGGCCTGAGAAGGAGAAACCGCCGGTGCAGTACTAGTTTGAAACAAACCATAGTGTGGTCTATACAATTGAGCGTAGCAGAAATAATCATGAGCGCCACGTGCGTGGCGTCCATATAGTCCGTGCGCAGGTCGGCGACGCTCCAGGTCTCTAGCGACTGGATATTCAGCATCTGTACGTGTACGGTAAGGTAGAGCGTTTACCGGCATCCCGGTCAACATGCCGCAGGACAGATGTTTCTTCGAAATAGAAAACGCTCGCGACGCCACCGCCACGATAAACCTGTACGCAAAGTGATATTCGGTTTACCAGCAAAAACGCGTCTGCAGCATCCAATATCTCGTTTGTCTGTGCAGTTCCACGCAACGGGGGTTCCAGCAGCGTTGAGCCTGACGAATATTCTTGGAGAGCACTAAGTTGCTAAATCCTACCACTTGCAGTAAGTGGACGATACATCCGGAGTTCTGCGGCTTTGTTCGCCGCTGCTAAAACCTCGTGATTGGTGCTTGTATCCGGCAGCTGCAGACAATTTGTGGAACGCAGTGGTCGATGCTACGTAATTCCCTTGCTCCGTTGGCTGGCACAAAAAGTACGCGTTTATCTTTCAAAACTGATGGGCACCCTGCATCTAAGCATGCTGACAGAAGGCCAGGCACTGATTGGTTACTGTCCAAAAGCACATTGTTCCTAGGGTGATGGCGTGCCGGCTCGAGTGCTTGCTATTTCACGATATTGAATAAGGCTTTTTCCCGTTCGAACAATTGTATATGTATGGTGCATTGCACGCATAATACAGTTAATAGCGGCGGCGATTTGTTGACTTTTCAGACCAGGTTGCCTTGAGTTCCAGCCGTACGTTGCCGTGAGATGCTCCCTTCGTTACCTAGTTGGTACGTCCATGCATATCCCATGCTGCAACGAAAAGCTTTCTTAATTTGTGCCGCGTTGTATGCGATACACATTGGCTGCGCATTGTGATCGGGTGGCTGCCGGAGAAAACCTTGGAAGACAAAGGCTTTTGGAGCCTGTGACGCTCGGTCCGTCTGCGTTTGCAGTTCTGCACCTTGAAAGAGAACGTCTTATGAGTTTGTAAAATGCGTGCAGATTTACCAAATTAGCAATCACGTTTCCAGGTCATTTCCATGCATGTTGTTTCATCGATGACCTGTTTGCGTGGCGCAAACGCAAGCCACTATTCGCTCCTAGCCAAGCGTCATCCACTGTATTGTAAGTCAAATCACCGCCAATGCTGGTGGAAAGTAAACAACGTACTTAAGCGGTCTAAATGCCGAGGGGGGAAAAAGCAAATTTATCGGCGCCGTGCAAGAGCTATTGGAAGAGCTCACCTTTGCAACGACGCTGATGCTCCGTAGGCAAAACAAACAACCACGCTTTTTAAGTTAGGCCTGTGTTAGTCTGCAAGCAAGACACAGGACACTACGCCTTATCAAAAAACATTCGATGCATTGTTTGGCGCGAGTCTTTGATGATGCTTAGACAGTGGGCCACTTGTCCTAGGAGAAGCTGGCTAATTGCGTTTATAAAGCAACGTTCACAGTGTTACGCGCTAAGCATCATTGAATATTTCATTTTTAATGCATATTCTATGGCATGGAAAAATGGCTGTAGATTCCCAAACATGCCAGGGTTATGTGATACTCATGCGTCAAAAGCAACAAAGACTCAGCAGAACGGTGGGACAATAGACCCAGCAGAACGATGGGGCTCAGCCATAATTGTCGAGTAATGTGAGTATGTTGAACAACCGCATCCTCCAACGCTGTACGCGTGAACTGCGTAACTAAGAGAAATGCCAACACAAGACCAG
Organism: Eimeria tenella; assembly: GCF_000499545.2. NCBI lineage: Eukaryota > Apicomplexa > Conoidasida > Eucoccidiorida > Eimeriidae > Eimeria > Eimeria tenella. The sequence continues at coordinate 33,297 of NW_013543946.1, forward strand.
AACAACACGGTGCACCAGTGAAGACTCTTTGCTTTTTTTTTAAATTCAGCATTCGCTGTTTGCATTTCCCCGAGTCTTACAGTTCAATGCAAAGTTATGCCGTTGCTATGCTGTAGCTTATCGGAGACGCACCGTATTGCTACCTAGGTGCGCGCAGAACTACCTAACTGAGCTCAAATAGATGGCTCCATTGCAAGTAGCGGAAAAGGCAAGGGGTTAAGCCACTTCGCAAAAGTAATGCAGCTGATGCATACTGCGCGACATAGGCAGCGCATGGGCTGCGACTGTGCAGTTGCTGGTTTTCCGAAATGCAACGGAACCGTGGACAGAGTACGTTTTCCACCTAGAGCCGTTCTAACTTGGTTGCAGACTTAATTCGACATAGGTCGGCTTGGAGTATTGGCCCGAACACAGTGTTTTGTTGGAGGCGACCTGGCGTTCTCGTCATTTTCTGTGCAGGATCCATCTGACATAATCATGCTGCAGCGAGATCAGAGTGCTTATTGATGGCACCTCGAAGCATAGGGTCAAGCGCATCCTTGAATGCGCAAGATGGGTCTGACGTAATGATGCTACAGCGGAATCATAATGCTTGTTGATGGAGCTCCATAGGATCGAACAAATGCTTGACCGAGAAATCGTCGCGCTTCCAGTGAATCCTTTACATCTCGTTGTCTGTCGTCTGCTTTTGTGGGTTGTGCGTCGGAACAACCGCGCCAAAACGGATTTTCGCTTCATTGCACAAGTCGTCTGCGGGTTATTGTGTGTATGACTATTTAGGTTCGGCCGTCGTTTTGACGTCTGGCAGAGCGTGCGCAGGCCTCAAGCTGCTGTGGTAGCACCTGGAGAACACTCATACCACGGTAGCATTTGCAGAAAGGTCGTCGGCGCCATCGGACCCTCCCTGATGCTCGTCGATGAGCTCTGTGATTAGTTCACGTGACGATTGCAAAGGTGAAGTTTTCGAATTTGCTGAGTAGGCCTTTCCGCCCTCGGATACGTTGCGGGACGAAAGCCTCAACACGCCTTGTGGTTAGCGGCTATCCCAGAAATGTGTATGGTCTTGCAAACACCTGCTGTTTCGTGTTGCGCTTCGTCTACTTCGTGAACGATTTGGAGAGCTCCCATTTACCTTCCTTAAGCTGTGCAGCGCCAACCTCCTGAACAGAGGTTGATAGCCTTTGTATTGGCGAGCTAACGGACGTACGAAGCTAGAGCCACCACAGACGCATATTTCTTCTGCATGGTAAACCTCCTTTTTTGCTGCTGCTCTTCACGAGGCACCGTGCGGCAGGCGTCGTGGAATTCAATAGAATGGCAGTTCGCATACGATTGCGTCGCTGCAGATGGAACAACTGCTTGAGCTGCTTGCTTCTATCTGCCTGTATGGCTGTTTAGGCGGTTTTTTTGCGGAGATGTTTGTGCTCCAGCGCGTGTGGATTTGTGGAAAGGGCAGAACACAAGGGCATTGCCTACATGTCTGTGAAAGGCTGAGCTAGTATCGGCATTGTGCGCACCACCACAGGGTGTAAGTGTGACGGCAACCAGCCTGTTCATGCATAACGCCTTGCGCGATTTCGATTGCGTAAAACGTGTTCTGCCGACAATAAGAGCATATGCTGGCTCATGTGACATGGCGAAAGAGTGCAAGCGTGGGCTTCTTCACAGGAGAGCTGCATCAGAGGACGTCTACACACCGGTGAGCGAAACATCTAAGCCTGTAGAGCCAGATGCGTTAGCAAATGCGAGCCTTGGTTGTTGCCTCCGCAGCATCTGTCAACAGACATGAGTTTTGGGCGTAGTTTAGTTCGGCCAGTGAAGGAGGGACCGGTGGTGCAGTACTACTATGGAACAAACCATAGTGTGGTCTATACGATTGAGCGTAGCAGAAATAATCATGAGCGGCACGTGCGTGGCGTCCGTATAGTGCGTACGCAGGTTGGCGACGTTCCAGGTCTCTAGCGACTGGATGTTCAGCGTCTGTGTGTTCGACGGTGCCGATGTGTTGGTCAAAAAGGCCCCGGGCAGGCATCTTTTTGGACTAGAACGCCTTCAGCGCAACGTTTGTAGCTGCCTGTTGAGAGGGTGTTGTCAGCGCGCTTCTTGAGGAATATTCTTGCGGTTTGTTGCGTATTTAGTGAAGCAGTCGCAGAAACTCGACGATAGGTTTGGTGGCTCGTGGCCATGTTTGTGAATCTTCAAGCATACGTGTTTCAGTCAAATGAACTGCAGCTAATCGCACGCTGAGCAGCGTGTGCAGTTCACTAAGCGATGCAAGGTCTTTTTGACTGATCGATGCTGGTATGTGAAACACACGGCTAGGCTTTCTTGTTAGACAAGTGCGTAACGTGAGAGCTTCATGAAGCTGGGCAAGTGCTGGTCGCGTCTCCAGAAATGCACAAGTTGATGTCATCATATTGAAAATGTCCAAACTGTCAATTGGCGTGAAAAGTGTTTCTAGGGCTGTTTAATTTAGTTTCTACACGCTTGTTACACGCATTTGTCCTCAAAGTTGGTCTATTCAATATTACAACGCTTCTAAGTAATGCAGAACCTTTCGCACATTTATTTGCACTTGTTACCCAGATAGTGCGACGAAAATCACGGATTTGAGACACGCCGACAGTTGAACTCTTTGGTTCATGCAGCAGTTGATGCTTCTTTGCAGCCTTATGAAGACTAAAAGCTATTGTTATAGACAAATACATTGTAGCATGCTTCTCTTTGTCTGCGCGGATAATGCAGTTGCATCAGGCATTGGGGAGCAAGTACTGATAGTGATCCTGAGCAAATCAACTGATATTCGTCTTCTTAGTGAGAGCTTGATAAAAATCTTCGTTGGTACGTTTTGTGCGCTGTACAAGCTATCTCATGATATGCCCGGCATATTGCTTCATTGGATTAGTATGATTTGCAGCAAGCGAGCCTGCCAATTGTGCAGCCTGCTGACCTACGCCTTCCATCAGATGCAGCGTTTCACGTCTGTGGGATATGTGTTGTCGAGCTTCTGACTACGCACGGCAACAACTTAGGTCACCGGCCTAAAATAATTCAGGCTGGATGGGCTTTCTACAGTTAGAGACCGTAATCAGGAGACTGTTCAAAGGAAGCTATTACACAAGCGTAGGTCAAGCCTGCACATGTTTCATTACTCCAACAAATTGCTTGCATTGCCGCGTTGGCACCGCGTAGAGAGTGCGCCTCAGGGCTTGGTGGCTGCTTTTTGGGAATATCTCACTGATATAAGTGTTGTGCACCTGAGGCTTTTGATGTCGTCATCGTAACACTATCTCGCTCGTGAATATTGACAGTTCCCAGCTTCGAAATTGCGATACACGACTGGTGGTTGGACAGCACCAGGTACACCGTTCATTGTGTGGTGCTCCATGCAAGAAAAGACTGTCTAGGACTTAGCAGTGCTTTTTAGATACCTGCATCTCGACACTCCACCTCATTTTTTCGTAAGTTGCTCTCCTGTATATCTTAGGGCCAACGTCTCGAACCCATAGGTGCCCCTACCGCTGGAGCCAAGCGGCAGCATGGCGCCTTCTTAATTCAAATCAAATACTCAAAAGCAGTCCCGCGTTTGTATTTGCAGCATTGTTCCTGCAACGCTGGTATTATGTGCAAGCCTAAAAGGCTGCTGCGCATTTAGATTCGTAACGATGAACACTACTGATAGTATGGAGGTTCACCAATGTTACATGCTTAATGAGGCACAGTTGCTCAATTAACACAGTTTACGCCGACTGTGCCTCAACCAAAGGGAACGCGTGACTGCCCAATGGTGCCAAAAACCACAGGTAACAGCACAGAGGCTGCTCCGCTGCCTCTGGTTTTCGGTAACACTGGGTAAGTCGTGCATATCGTCAGGGCTATGTGAAAAATCATGCCATCGCCCTTGGCACGTACTTGATTACAAGCAACCAGTAGCGACATCTTATAGGAAAACAGCAACCGTCTATATTCTTTGTCGCCGCTGGGTTTCTACAATACTGTAAATAATCCACGACGCTATTGGGTTTAGGGCTTGCTGTTTGCGAGATGCTACTGAAACAAAACATTATTGAAGCTGCTTTGATTAACAGATATGACATGTTCATGACTAGTAATTCAAGTTGGTTGCGTTTTTGAGTGAATCTAAAGTGGTATTTGTGGAGGAAGCGGGGATTTTGGAGAGCAAGCCATCTGATTTTCCCTTGCTTTGTTCACTATCCATCTATTGTGTAGCCAATTTGTAGTCAGTCCGTCATGGTTTTTGTGGCATCTTAGGGCGCTGTGTTTACGGCGTTGTAGCGCTGGCAGCCAGTCGAGTTTGTCCAAGCAACAACAACGTAGCTGACTGATCACGAAGCAAGCACCAATCAGAGCCCCAAACACCGGGTAGGCAGCTGAATTCACCGTTGCAATGTCTCGAACGTTACACAATGCGAAGCAAGCACCAATAAGAGCCCCAAACACCGGGTAGGCAGCTGAATTCACCGTTGCAATGTCTCGAACGTTACACAATGCGCCTGGAACAAGTTTAACAAGAAAGCGTGCCTAAGAATGCCTTGACTTTCTAAGGTATACGCATAGCGACAACTGTTTTAAACCATTTGAATGCTACAATACTAGCAGTGCGGAGCCCATTCGGGCGCGGCTGTGCAGTCGGAGTTTCTGCGTTTCGCGTGTTTCAGACTGTGCGTTCGTCATGCGAGGAGAACAGCAAACACTTCTCGGTTATAAACATCTTCACTGTCGGCAATTGACCCTGGCAGTAGACTGTCTGTGGGTGTTTACCTCTCGATTCAATTAGTCCTTGTTTAGAAGTCTCAAGCTCCAAAGCTTCTTCGTTTATTTTATTATGTTGCTTCTTGAAAGGAATTAGCGGACTTTCCCAACAATCAACCGAAGAGAGTGCGCAGGTTTTGTCAGACAAGAACAGTCGATCGTACAACTCTAATCTCTGCACTGCAAAAACGCGCATCGAAAGCTGCAGCCATTAATTGTAATCCAAAGCATGCAATCTACCACATAAACGTACTCTATTAATATAGACAACGTTAACGCGAGATCCGCATGAATGACTTGGTTTTGGTTATTGATTCAGTCCTTCGCGTAACCCGGTAGCACAGTCGTCAGGCCATACAAAAGGGTCCTCCGCTTCAGCACAACATGCTAATATAGGAACGCAGAAAGCTATTTACTTTGCAAAACACAGTGAATACCTATCCAAATTGTGGCTCTCTCAAGATCCGTTCACCTTTTGCTTTCAGACAGCCTTCCCCATTGTGCGTTGGTCGCCTCCTTGTCAGCAGCTTCTCGAATCGTTTGTACTTCATCTGCACATCCATTGCGATATACGTGTTTTGGTAAAAAGCCAGGAATCGAAGGAGAGCTTGCTGGCTTCGTTCTTACTTGCCACTCCCAACGGCAGCTGTTGGATTGGCTGCTCAAGCTGCAAATTGGGGAATATTGAGAAGCGGGCGTGCTGACACATGTGCATTCACAAATTCAGTGCCTCCTACTCAGCCTCTGTACAAACCTTTTGAGGAAGATGGAAACTATGCGTCCATTTCGCGAATTCGTCATCTCCCGGCGATTTGCTCAGGCTCACTCGATGTGCAGTAGGGTTTGGGTACAGAAATGAGGGTTTGGGCTGAGTTAAGCAGCATTGTTTACCTTGTTCCGTCACGAATAGAACATGAGTCGTTCTCTGCAACTTGCGGTTGTTGCTTGGCTACGCGTACCTGTTTTCCACAGCTTGTAAGCAAGAACCACAGTAGGAAGGCATGCACAGGCTGAATAATGCACTCCCAACGTTTTCTGACTTGTTTTACGCCGGCGTACCGATCCGCACACACCCGTCTGCCAATCCAGACTGTAGAACATCGCGTGAAATAAGTGAGCAGCAGAAGCAATTTGTAGGACGCCGCTGATTGTCCTCGCAGCTGCGCCTCTTGATGTTTCTATGATTTGAACTTACGGTAGTCAACTCAGTTTCGAGAGCTCGCAGTAGTGCCCTTCAGGCGACATGCTAGTCAGGGAAACACGCAGGGAAACATCGATGGGCAGAAGCAGGCGATACAGCTTGTGGTTGCTTTGGACGTTTCAGAAGTGTTTTGGGGAATGGATGCTTTGCATTATAGGCACGTTTCCACTTGTGCATCATGGACACGACATTACGGCTATTTGAGCAATATAAGTGTAAATACCTCTTGTGAAAGAGTTTACCGGAGTTCGATTTGCGATATTTGGAGTGGCTAAGAAACACTCAAGGCTATCACACTATTCCTTAGATAAGCAAACGATTCTCGGGCGTTCACAGTACGTTGTAACTGGGCATGCGCGCTGCATGGTCTCACGAGTCATGCATCTTGACGCCGTTTTGTGGTGCGTGCGCTGGAGCGCGTCAGGAAGTAGGTCATTTTGTTTTCTTAAAAACTGAGATGCTCTAAGGAGCCAAAGAAACGAAAGGAACCACTAAACAGATGGGCTACACAGAGTCCAGCACATCATTCACCGCAACGAGCCGACAAAGCGTGCGGCTGCGGGTTGTTGGTGGAGCTGTAAGAGCACATTCCAGAATCTCTATTTACGAAGCACTAGATAGAATTATGCGGGTACTGCTGGATGCGCACTAGAATGATGAAATTGTAGTAATCAGGGTATAAAAGCGCTACAGTACGCTTTGAAAAGCGGTAGCCGGTGCTTTTGCTGTTTGTCATCACGAAGATGCCTGGAGCGCTTTGATTTATCACCTGACTGCAGAGAGACATTACCTGTAGCAACTATTTAATTCGCGTGCACGAAGTTCGCAGTGGAGGAGCTAGCACGCATTAGCCTCCGGCAGCTAAGTACGAGACCTTGAACGCAAAGTTAGGTCTGCGATGTTGCGATCACTGACACAAACGCATTTCGAAGGGGCCTTGCTCACTAGGTGTAGAAGCACTTGTCGATGGTGACAGCTAATTCGCGATGACACAAGTGGAGCAAAGATTTTAGAAGCGGAATATGTGGACCAGTAGACCTGTAGAGGTCCCGTGTGTAGTGATCAGCGACTCCATGCGTGCTGTTCTTTATCCAAATCACACCATAATATGCTAACATCCAGTTTGGGTGTTTTATTTCTGGTGCAAAGTACTGATGCACGCAGAAGCGCCAAAACATTTATTTGCAGAGAGGTTCTTGCAAATGAATCCCGCACATGTCGTCAAGCGAATCGCCGGGCTGCGAGCCAGCACCTTGCCTGTGCGTGGCATTTTTCAAAGGGTCACAAGACGAACAATGGAAGGTTGCCGAAGAAGCATTTGGTGAGCTCAGTGCGACTTGGAGTGCTTAGGTCCTTTTAACAAGCGTCTGGTGCGGTTTATCGATCGTTCCATGCAGTCAGCATCATTTGCGAGAGCACCCCTCTTGCAAATTGTGCTGACTGCTTGGGACAATCGAAGCACTCAAGGCTATCAAAGTATTCTTTAGATGAGCAAACGATTCTCGGGCGTTCACAGTACGTTGTAACTGGGCATGCGCGCTGCATGGTCTCACGAGCCATGCATCTTGACGCCGTTTTGTGGTGCGTGCGCTGGAGCGCGTCAGGAAGTAGGTTATTTTGTTTTCTTAAAAACTGAGATGCTCTAAGGAGCCAAAGAAACGAAAGGAACCACTAAACAGATGGGCTACACAGAGTCCAGCACATCATTCACTGCAACGAGCCGACAAAGCTTGCGGCTGCGGCTTGTTGGTGGAGCTGTAAGAGCACATTCCAGAATCTCTATTTACGAAGCACTAGATAGAATTATGCGGGTACTGCTGGATGCGCACTAGAATGATGAAATTGTAGTAGTCAGGGTATAAAAGCGCTACAGTACGCTTTGAAAAGCGGTAGCCGGTGCTTTTGCTGTTTGTCTCGTCTTAGCATCACGAAGATACCTGGAGCGCTTTCGATTTATCACCTGACTGGAGAGAGGCAATACCTGTAGCAACTATTCAATTCGCGTGCACGAAATTCGCAGTGGAGAAGCTAGCGCACTCATTAGCCACTCCGGCAGCTAGGTACGAGACCTTGAACCGAAAGTTAGGTTTGCGTTGTTGCGATCACTGACACAAACGCATTTCGAAGGGGCCTTGCTCACTAGGTGTAGAAACACTTGTCGATGGTGACAGCTAATTCGCGATGACACAAGTGGAGCAAAGATTTTAGAAGCGGAATATGTGGACCAGTAGACCTGTAGAGGTCCCGTGCGCAGTGGTCAGCGACTCCGTGCGTGCTGTTCTTTATCCAAATCACACCATAATACGCTAACATCGAGTTTGGGTGTTTTATTTCTGGTGCAAAGTACTGATGCACGCAGAAGCGCCAAAACATTTATTTGCAGAGAAATTCTTGCAAATGAATCCCGCACATGTCGTCAAGCGAATCGCCGGGCTGCGAGCCAGCTCCTTGGCACGCATAATTTCAGTCTTCTTATGTTGACGGCCTACAGAATCTGCCTATCCAGTTGGAGCCATTCGCAAGCCCTACTAGCACAATCTGAGAACCATCCGAAGGCGTTCTCTGCGTCATGAGAACGTGTGCAATTAATTGCAGCCAAGGGCAATTTACTTTGCAAAACACAGTGAATACCTATCCAAATTGTGGCTCTCTCAAGATCCGTTCACCTTTTGCTTTCAGACAGCCTTCCCCATTGTGCGTTGGTCGCCTCCTTGTCAGCAGCTTCTCGAATCGTTTGTACTTCATCTGCACATCCATTGCGATATACGTGTTTTGGTAAAAAGCCAGGAATCGAAGGAGAGCTTGCTGGCTTCGTTCTTACTTGCCACTCCCAACGGCAGCTGTTGGATTGGCTGCTCAAGCTGCAAATTGGGGAATATTGAGAAGCGGGCGTGCTGACACATGTGCATTCACAAATTCAGTGCCTCCTACTCAGCCTCTGTACAAACCTTTTGAGGAAGATGGAAACTATGCGTCCATTTCGCGAATTCGTCATCTCCCGGCGATTTGCTCAGGCTCACTCGATGTGCAGTAGGGTTTGGGTACAGAAATGAGGGTTTGGGCTGAGTTAAGCAGCATTGTTTACCTTGTTCCGTCACGAATAGAACATGAGTCGTTCTCTGCAACTTGCGGTTGTTGCTTGGCTACGCGTACCTGTTTTCCACAGCTTGTAAGCAAGAACCACAGTAGGAAGGCATGCACAGGCTGAATAATGCACTCCCAACGTTTTCTGACTTGTTTTACGCCGGCGTACCGATCCGCACACACCCGTCTGCCAATCCAGACTGTAGAACATCGCGTGAAATAAGTGAGCAGCAGAAGCAATTTGTAGGACGCCGCTGATTGTCCTCGCAGCTGCGCCTCTTGATGTTTCTATGATTTGAACTTACGGTAGTCAACTCAGTTTCGAGAGCTCGCAGTAGTGCCCTTCAGGCGACATGCTAGTCAGGGAAACACGCAGGGAAACATCGATGGGCAGAAGCAGGCGATACAGCTTGTGGTTGCTTTGGACGTTTCAGAAGTGTTTTGGGGAATGGATGCTTTGCATTATAGGCACGTTTCCACTTGTGCATCATGGACACGACATTACGGCTATTTGAGCAATATAAGTGTAAATACCTCTTGTGAAAGAGTTTACCGGAGTTCGATTTGCGATATTTGGAGTGGCTAAGAAACACTCAAGGCTATCACACTATTCCTTAGATAAGCAAACGATTCTCGGGCGTTCACAGTACGTTGTAACTGGGCATGCGCGCTGCATGGTCTCACGAGTC
>NW_013543947.1:0-2488 GCF_000499545.2 Eimeria tenella
ATTTCAAAGTTCTCAAAAATGAGATAACGAAAATTTGAATTCTGCAAATATTCCAAATAAGAAAATATTGTTTTTGAAAAATTATTAAAAGTATATTCAAAATATATTTATTATTTAAAACATTTAAAGTATACTTGTTTATTTAAAATGTATTTAAAATATATTTATTCAAAATATATTTATTTGGGTTTATTGCGCACTTGTGGAAGCAGCAAAAGTGCTGCATTTGTTTAAAACAAATGCAGCACTTTTCATGAAAATAAACATCAGAATGCAGAATGCCATATATTATCAGTTGCCAACTAGAATTTTATTTGTCTTCTAAAACAGAATTTAATTTCATTTTTAACCATTTTTTTAATTTATAGTTGATTTTTATTAATGTTATTTATTAATTTAAAGTTTTAATAATTAAATTCTTTTAATAATTATTAATTCCCTTTAATAATAATTAATTTCCTCCGCTAATAATCTATGGCTAATTTGAATTAACTGAGAATGGGTTTGAAGGTATTTATTCTTTTCTTTCAAAAGATAAAGATATAAATATATTTAAATCTTTTAACTAGAAAATGTATTTAAATCTGCTGAGTAAGCAGGGATTTAAAGATATTTGAGAAATATAAATATAGGAAGAATTTAAATATATTTATGAGAAACATAAATATATTTAAATCTTTCAAGTGGGAAAGGATTTAAATATATTTATAAGAAATATTAACATATTTATATCTTTTAAGTGAGAGAAGATTTAAATATATTCATATTCTTATTTCTAAAAGAGTATAAATATATTCTGGAATAAACATTGTGTGTACAGTCCGCAACAGGAAGTCAGTGGGACTTGAGTTTTCCAACATCTTCCGCTCCCTTTTCCATATTCTTTTAATAAATAAAGCCCTTTTTAAATATATTTAAATAATTGAACACAATTTTTTGATTTGAGAGATATTTAACTTCAAAAAAGGATTTGCAAGACTGCCTCACCATCTCAAGACACCAGCTGTACGTACACCCCGCAGCAACGGAGTGTCTGCAGGGCTCCCAGGTTTTTTTTTGAGGGAAAATTGAAACTAATTAATTGAAATAACTTCCTTTTTCCTGAATTTATCGAAAGTAATTCATTAAAATCTAAATCTATTTGTTTAAGGCGCAAATGCCGGCTGAAAGCAAAGATCCACCTGGTTCCGCTCTGGACCGAAGTCCTAAATTGAAGGCAATTAATGCATTTTTCTTCTTACAAAGGACAAAATTTAAATTAATTTAAAGTTATTTAATCAAATAATTTCTTTTTTCTACAAAAAACTCCAAAAGGTGATCATTTAAAGCTCACTTGGGGCACCGGAGTCCAGGGGCAAAGTTTGACACAGCAGTCCAATAGTGATAATAAATCCGCAAATAATTCAAAGATTCTACTCACTATTATTATTATTTATTGTTTTCTATTTACTAGGTTCGTTTACTTATTACTATCATTATTTCTTATTTTTCATTGATTGTTATTCTTAATTATTACGTAAGATGCATTTTATATGAAGCTGTCTTTACACTCGGTGAGAGTTCGCCCCTTTCAAAAAATGCTTTCAAACATATAAGACAGAGTGAGCAGCAGCAGCAGCAGTAGGAGCAGCAGCAGCAGCAGTAGCAGCAGTAGCAGCAGGAGCAGCGGTAGCAACAGCAGCAGTAACAGCAGCAGGGGGAAAGAAGCAAGCAGAAGCGGCGTGGCTTTAGAAAGACGTTCCTGAACCGCAATTTCTAAACCCTAAAACCTAAACCCTAAAAGAGATGATAAAGCTTGCTGCGGTGGTGATAGAGAGCGAATTAAGATAAAGAAAGGAGACAAAAGAATTCCGAAAAGAAACAAAATAAAAAAGCAAGAGGATTCAGTTCCACGCTGCAGCTGCAGCAGCAGCTGCAGCAACCACCGCAGCAACTGCTGTTGCTGCTGCAGGACCAGCCGCTGCTGCTGCTGCTGCGATAAAAAGCAGCAGAGAAACACCGCAGCAAGACAACTAAAGAGACCCATAAGCACAAGCAACAGGAGTAGCAGCAGCAGCAGCTGCTGCTGCAGCAGCAGCAAGAGGGCCTCGCGGGGCCTCCCTAGCTGCCTGCAGGCAAAATGCCCTTCTAGGGGCCCCCTGGGGCCCCTCTCGAAGGCCCTGGGGGCCCCTCTAGGGGCCCCCTTGGGGCCCCCACATGGTGCCCCTTGGGGGCCCCCAAATCAGGGGCCCCCTTGGGGGCCCCTGCAAGGGCACTTATGAGGCTCTTGGAGGGCCCCCTGGGGGAGACCCAAGGGGGCCCCCAAGGGGCCCTGAGAGGCCCCCAAGGGGGCCCCCTAGGGGACCTGAGGGGCCCCCATGGGGGCCCCTAATGAGCCCTTAGGAGGGCTAGAGAAGCTTCAAGTGGCCCGTTATCTTGTCGATGCGGCCGACTGGAGCTGCGAGCAGCAGCAGCAGCAGCAACAGCAGCAGCAGCAGCAGCAGCAGCA
>NW_013543948.1:0-2329 GCF_000499545.2 Eimeria tenella
TGGGTGTTTGCTTTGGTGGAACATGGTAGCGTTATGGAGGCCACTGCATGTGACTATTCGGTGCTGATCGATGTGCACCTCTGAGTTTCGGTGTGAATTGTGCGTGTGCCTGTACGTGGGGTTTGTGTTTGTTTATCGCAGCAGCTCGCCACACCTCCCCGCGTACTGTTTCTTGCTCCACAGGAAACAGGGTGCTGTTTGAGGGCCTGTGTAATGGGCGAACTAGAGAAGACGGACTAGGTTGATGATGAGTTGAGGGGATGAAGGACAGGGCAGAGCTTGGGCACGGTGCAGTGGAAATATGGATCTGGTGCTGTCATATGTTTTCTCCTGCGTATTAAAGGAAGCGCATCTCGATGAGTGTGATTTCTTGCTTCGGTTAAATGCATGTTTGTGGCGACGTTTTGAAGTAGACGGACAGCAAGCATTGGGTGCGTGGTTGAGGTGTGTAATGCCTCAGAAGAGTCGCTGTGATAGGCTTAGAGCTCGCTCAGCCACGGTTGCAAAAAGCGCGTGTTTAGCGCATGCACTTAATGTGATTTCAAAGATGATGAATGCCTTATGAGCAATGTCTGAGTGCACTGCAGAAACGGGCACTGCTTCTGCGACGCCTAGCGTTATGCCCAGCGTTATGCTATGCTGTTGATGATGCCTTGCCAGTTGCCACTGCTCTAGGCTTGGTAGCACACTGCTTTTCAACGTGGTGCTTGGAGCCGTTCCGCATTTCTGCTACTTTCAATGGGAGTCCTGGACATATTGTGCGATATCGGATCACAGGAGGTAGGAAGGGAGCGAGTGCTAGCTGCAGTGATGATGTGTATCTGTGTCCGTATTGCGTGAGGTCTCATGCAGTCGCGCACGTTTAGCTCTTGAACTGCTTCTTATGTATGGGGATGGTGCCTATGGTCGCCGTGTACATTTTGTTTGTCCGAGCACCACTGGATATTTGAGGCTGCGTGGGTTCGGTCAGGCATTTGCTGAGACCACAAGTACTTTCTAGAGGCATGGATTTTTGCCATGAACGCCTACTCGTATCTTGGCTACGGTGCTTTTGAAATGTACTTCAGGAGGTGCGGTGGACAGCTGCTCAGTGTCCCAAGGCAGTTAGCAGTGTTGACTGGTTGCTTGGCTTACTAGTTTGTTCACTACGTTGTCCTGGAACACAGCGCCGCCTTTTTCTGTCCGCGTTAGACGCTTGCGTGATAAAGGCAGCGATATGTCGCAATGCTTTCTTGTTTCCAGACAGTGAGTTGGGGTGGCGCACTCGTGCTGATCTTCTCCTTCATGAACGCAGCTTTAGTGTGTGTGTATTGAAGTCTAGCTGGTTCGTCTTGTAACTTGGCATGCTAGGGTGCTCCATTTGGGCGTTTGTCTAGAGTGCTCAAGCGCATATTGCATGCTATTTGGCGCGCTGGTCTTCGGGCTCTTTTGTCGCCGTTTGCATCACAGACTGCCACGCGTTATACCGGGCTCACAGGGCACGAACATTGGATGCGGGGTAGCTGCTGCTGCATGGTTCGGGACCGTCCGTGCTTCTTTGCAGCATGCACTGACCCAGAAGTGGTTCATGGTTAGCCACGCTACCATCCGGAAAATCGTGTGCATATCATGAAGCGTACGTGTGTACTGGTCACCTGCTATTTGCCGACTTCTCCAATGCGCTTCACAGCAGTGTTTTCCGTGACGTTAGACCACAAGTACTTTCTAAAGGCCTGGATTTTTGTCATGGACGCGTACTCATATTTTGGCTACGGCGCTTTTGAAACGTACTTCAGGAGGTGCGGTGGACAGCTGCTCAGTGGCCCAAGGCAGTTAGCAGTGTTGAATGGTTGCTTGGCTTACTAGTTTGCTCACTATGTTGTCCTGGAACACGGCGGCGCCTTTTTCTGTGTGCGTTAGATGCTTGCATGATAAAGGCAGCGGTATGTCGCAATGCTTTCTTGTTTCCAGACAGTGAGTTGGGGTGGTGCACTTGCGCTGATCTTCTCTTTCATGAACGCCAGCTTTACTGTGTGTATATTAGAGTCTAGCTGGTTCGTCTTGTAACTTGGTATGCTAGGATATTGTATTGGGGCGTTTTTTAAATAATGCTCAAGCGCATATTGCATTCTATTTGGCGCGCTGGTCTTCGAGCTCTTTTGTCACTGTTTGCATTACAGACTGAGGCCTGTAGCACTGTGGACGTGCGTCGGTCAGCGAGCGAAGGTAACTTGCACATGCGTTGACGTTGAGTTTGATCACTTACAGAGGAGTCTTCGTTTGAGGGTTCGACCTTCCGGTCGATGCACTGAGTAGTGGGCATTTTTCTTCAGAATCTCTTGGAATGTTC
>NW_013543949.1:0-2326 GCF_000499545.2 Eimeria tenella
ATCGCTTTCAGCAGTTGTTTTAACGCGGCTCTGTAAAGTTGGGCGTCGTGTCCTGCCCTGCCAAGCCACGCAGATACGCTGCTTTTTTCTCTCCGCAGATGCACACACTCGTACGTTCACCTTTTAGTGTCTCGGCGAACCTCCGCTTCAGCAATGAAAGTAATCAACCAGTAGAGATTCATAGGACATGGATTTTTATGTCGTCATTGGAAGCGCCAGTTAGAAGGAGTGGATACAGGGAATGCCTTGTGGTCAGTGCGATAAGGGATGCGTTCGCAGTTTGCTCATCACGGAAATCAGCGAGATTCCCATGAGCGAGTTGCTCATCCTCAAAGATTCCCCAATATGCAAGGGCTACACACAAACCACAACAATGCATGCTGCTGCTACCACGAAACAACGCACATACACAACATAGGCCGTTGACCTTAACAAGCACTTCAGCCATTTTACGAGACCTACTCTCATCAAAGCAAGTAGCTGCAGAAGCAGAACTGGCTTTAGGTCTTATTTCATCTCTGCATAGATGACACACAAACAAATACATGCCCACAGAACACAAAAGCACGTCACCTCGCTGCGACGCTGCAGTCATCAGTTGCGTCAAGTGACGTCATGAAGGATCCGATATATGCTTGTCAAAAAATAGTCATCACGACTCAAGTGCAGCTGACAGCAAGAGCCATTTTGCTTGTGTCATCTCGCTGCACCCCATCATGCGTTCCCTAGATCGCACTTCCCAGCAAACTGAGAATAGCGGGATGGAGTTCGATCCACAGCACTCTAGCAGTCATTTATATTCCATGCAGCAGAAGTGCTTAAGCTGGTGCATGGCAGTACGTCAACTGCATAACACACTCCGCGCATGAGAGTGCGTCTGACACGCGAGTACGCTAATGCTCTCTATCAGTCGAAAGATGGTGATTTGAAAAAGTATTCTTCACGGTGGAAATCCGTGGGTTTGTAAGTAATACATCACAGAGAAAGCCAACGCAACCAACCCGAACAACTAAAGTGCAAATGAATTCATTGCCATTTCACAAAGCAGTTGAACGTCACGAGCCACGCAGCACTTTTGTACATTTTACGTCGGAAGCAACAATGGCGACAAGCTGCAATTAGGTCCTGCTTGCCGCAGGGAGTAGCGTATCGTGCCTGCGTTTGCAGTGTGTGCAGCTAGTTTAACGCAACTGGAGGACAAAGGCTCCAAGACGCGCTGATAAACTGCCAAGAAGTAACACAAAACAACCCCCACGTCATGCAAAGCTGTCAGACAGGGATAACTGGTTTTTACTGGTTTCCACAAGACACGTCTTCGGAAGCCAAGCGTTGAAAAATCATCCTAATAGCATTGCTGCCACGCTGGAGATTTGAGGCGTACCTCCCCATAACACTAAATCAAAACTGAAATTCTGAGTAGCTAGCTTTCTGTCCAAAACGTGTACCTAGCGCAAAGGTGGCTGACAAGTAACAGCAACTACAACTGCTCAGAACTGTGCTGGAGTCCACGTACAAAAGCATCAACGTAACATTAACCTGCATGTCGCAAATGGCGTTTCGCTCGTGTTTCTGGAATGCAAGGCAACTGCTAGCTAGCCCAAATACGATGATGGGCTGCACGTAGTCTTCCACGCAGCAAGCCACACACATAACGCTGCTGCTTTTTTCAGGAGTTGCGACAGTAAATCCTCAACAAAAATTCAGAGAGAGGAACAACAACTGTATCATCATGGAAGCAGTTCTACAAGCACACAAGCCAAATGATGCAGGCCAACGGAAGTCAGGTTTTGCGACAGTAATTCCTCAATAATAGTTCAGAGAGAGGAACAAAAGAGTGTCATCCCTCAACTTGGCAGAAGGCATGCCAGGTTCTACGTACATTCGTGTGAGGTGAAACAAGTCCAGCCCAACATCAACGGACACTTTGTGGGCCCCTTCATGAACATCACACCTGCATCGCTTTCAGCAGTTGTTTTAACGCGGCTCTGTAAAGTTGGGCGTCGTGTCCTGCCCTGCCAAGCCACGCAGATACGCTGCTTTTTTCTCTCCGCGGATGCACACACTCGTACGTTCACCTTTTAGTGTCTCGGCGAACCTCCGCTTCAGCAATGAAAGTAATCAACCAGTAGAGATTCATAGGACATGGATTTTTATGTCGTCATTGGAAGCGCCAGTTAGAAGGAGTGGATACAGGGAATGCCTTGTGGTCAGTGCGATAAGGGATGCGTTCGCAGTTTGCTCATCACGGAAATCAGCGAGATTCCCATGAGCGAGTTGCTCATCCTCAAAGATTCCCCAATATGCAAGGGCTACACACAAACCACAA
>NW_013543951.1:0-2444 GCF_000499545.2 Eimeria tenella
ACTTCTTTGGGGGCCCCCGGGGGCCCTCAGGGGCCCCTGGGGGCCCCCGGGGTCCCCCCCAAGGAATTGGGGTTTGCTGCTGCAGTGAGTTAGGGTTTGCTGCTATTTGGAGATATTAATTTGATTTATAAAAATAAATAAAATTGTTTTTTCTATTTTTAGTTTTGTTTGAACTCTTTTATTATTGCTTTTTGGTTTATTTGGGGCATGCTCAGCTGCTGCTGCTGCTGCTCCTGTTGCTGCTGCTGCTGCAGTTGCTGGTGCAGTTGCTGCTGCAATTGCTGCTGCAATTGCTGTTTTTGCTGCTGCTGCTTCTGCCAGTGCTGCTGCTGTAGCCAATTCTTCGCGTGCTGCGGCAGCTGCTGCTGCTCCTGCTGCTGTCGGTGTTGCTGCTTCTCCTGCTGCTGTCGATGTTGCTGCTGCTCCTGCTGCTGTTTTGCTGCAAGTGGTTCTTTTGCTGCTGCTGCTGCTGCTGCTGCTGCTCCAGCAGCTGCTGCTGCTGCGGTCACCTCCAATCTACTTTGCAGCGGCCTTTGCTGCTGCTGCTACTCTTAGTGCTGCAGCTCTCCCATGTGCCCCTGCTGCTGCTGCTGCTGCTCCTTGTCTCGCTGTCACTGCTGCTCCAGAAGCAGCAGCTGCTGCCGCTGGACCATTCATTCACCCGCTGCTTCTACGCTTGCTGCTAATGCTGCTGCTGCTGCTGCTGCTGCTCTTCCTTTCTCCATTCGCTGCTTTGTAAAACCTCGCGGCAAGAACTGGGCCGTCGCTGTTTAGCTAGCTAACTAGCTAGCTAGCTACTCGGCTAGCTAGCTAGCTAGCTAGCTACTCGGCTAGCTAGCTAGCTAGCCAGCTACTCAGCTAGCTAACTAGCTAGCTAGATACTCGGCTAGCTAGCTAGCTACCTAGCTAGCTACTCAGCTAGCTAGCTAGCTAGTTAGCTAGCTACTCAGCTAGCTAGCTAACTAGCTAGCTAGCCAGCTAGTCAGCTAGCTACTCAGATAGCTAGCTAGCTAGGTAGCTAGTTTGATAGGTAAACGAGCTAGCTAGCTAGCTAGCTAGCTAGCTAGCTGCAGTGGTAGCCAGCGAGCCAATGAGCAACAAAATACCCACTGTTTACTAGCTAGCTAGCCAGCTATCTAGCTAGCTAGCTAGCTAGCCACAAGCTAGCTAGCTACCATCTAGCTATCTAGCTCCTGCGGCAGCAGCTAGCTGCCACAGCAGCTAACAGCTGCAGCTAGCTGCCACAGCAGCTAACAGCTGCAGCTAGCTGCAGCTAGCTACAGCTAGCAGCAGCTAGCTGCAGCAGCAGCGCGGGGTGTTGCAGCAAGGGAAATGCGCACTGTTGCTGCCAAACCCTAAACCCTAAACCCTTAGCGCTCGCTGCAGTTCGCAGCAGCTGTCATAAAACCTAAACCCTAATCGGGGATGCTTAGCGGTAGAAAAGAACTGGCGATCTAGGGTTCAAGGTTTAGGGTTTAGGGTTTAGGGTGTAGGGTTTAGGGTTCAGGGTTTAAGTTTGGGGTTTAGCGTTTAGGGTTTAGGGTTTAAGGTTTAAGGTTTAGGGTTTAGGGTTTAGGTTTGCGCTTTAGGAAGAAGCTGGCTTTTTTTAAAGCTGAGAGCCGAAACAAAGAAATTGAAAGCTTGCACCAAACCCCAGACCCTAAATTGTAGACACTAAACCCTAAACCCTAATCTCTAAACCCTAAACCCTAAACCCTAGAGAAGCAGTTAGCCAAGAGGCTTGAGCTTTCAAATGTTTGGCCTTTAACCTACTCCCTCAAGACAGCATTTCCTTAGTATCTAGGGTTTAGGGTTCAAGGTTGAGGGTTTAGCGTTTAATACTCAGGGTTTAGGTCCGAGGGTTACGGGTTTAGGGTTTAGGGTTTAGGGTTTACGTAAGTGAACTTGTTCGCTTAATAGAGAAGTACTCTTTAGATTTACCCATACTGACAAGGCATGCACTGATCGGCTGGAATCCCAAACCGTAAACCCTAAACCCTAAACCCTAAACCCTAGCCTGAAAACCTAGGCCTTCCGGCGGTCCCTGGGCTTCGCGCCTTTTGCTGCTCCAGAGAGAAGCAGCAAATTAATAAGTATATTCTCTTTGAAATTATCTTTCTTTTAAATCTTCGAGTCCTAGGCACCAGGGTTGAGGGTTTAGGGTTTAGGGTTTAGGGTTTAGGGTTTATGGTTTGGGGTCCAGAGGACCAATGGTGACCTGCCGATTGCAGCAGGCCCTGCTGGACCTCTCGTTGATTTAAAGGTGAATTTCTTTGTTTTTAATTATTCAACTTATTTAATTTGTTTTACTATTTGATTTATTTCTTCATCTCATCGCCTTCCTTTTCTGCTGCTGCTGAGGCGCTAGCCGCTGCGCTTCTCAAGACAGCGGCTCCGGGACTGCCGATCGCGGGCAAAAACCGGCTAATTGAATCAAATAATTC
>NW_013543952.1:0-2320 GCF_000499545.2 Eimeria tenella
GAAAATAAATATGTTAAAAATATATTATTAAATATATAAATATAAATATAAGTATAAATATAAATATAAATATAAGTATAAATATAAATATAAATAAAAATACAAATATAAATATAAAGTATAATATGTTAATTTAGAAAGAAAAAGAATTGTTCAATATACACCTCGACTGCTTCAGTTAAGTGGACGTCTCAGGTGTACGTACACCTCAGCGCATGCAGGAGACGCTGCTGCATGCAAAGAAAATAAATCACCGAAAGTTTTGCTGCTGCTGCCAAAAAGCAGCAAGGCGTAAGCGCATGCATTTGCTGCTGCTGCTGCTGCTGCTGCAGGTGCTGCGCGCGTTAGTTGCTGCTGCATCACGCATTAGCCGCTGCTGCAGCTGCTCTTGCTGCATCCACTTGCACTTGCTGCTGCAGCTGCTGCAGCTGTAGCAGCAGCAGCTGCTGCTGCTGCGTTCCTTAGTTAGCTGCTGCATATAGGGTGTGGGCGAAATAAGGAGGAGGGACGGCTGCGCTACAGCAGCAGCATTTAGTTTGCTGCAGTTGATTTAAGCAGCAGCCGCAGCTGCAACAGCAGCAGCAGCAGCAGCAGCAGGTGTGTTTCCACTGCTGCTGCAGCAGCCAGTCCGCAGCTCACTGCCCCTCAGTCCTGAAGCAACCACACCTGCAGCAGCAGCAGCAGCAACAGCAGCAGCAACAGCAGCAGCAACAGCAGCAGCAGCATTAGCAGGTTTCGAATTGCCCAGCTTCGCCCCTCCGCCCCACCTTAGCAGCGCGTCCCACCCCCAAACCCTAAACCCTAAACCCTAAACCCTAGGTCCCGAACCGTCAGCCGTAAACCCCAAGCTCCACCAGCCTCTAAAACCACAGAAAACCCCAAACCCTAAACCCTAACCTTTGAATCCTAAAACCCAAGCCCCACCAACTTCTAAACCCTAAACCCTAAACCCTAAACCCTAACCTGGAGGTTTTTCAGCAAAATGCCTTGCGCAGAAGCCAGCGGCGGCGAGTGAAAAGTGGGGCAGCACTGCCCCACGCCACCCCCCAAAGCCTATCTCTAAAACCCTAAACCCTAGAAACCCTAAACCCTAAACCCTTATTTGTAGATTATTCAACACAGAGTCCTGCGCTGAAACCAGTGGGCGTGAGTTAAAAGTGGGGCAGCACTACCCCACCCCTACCACCTAACCCCACCCCACTCCAAACCCTAATCCTAAACCCTAAACCCTAGAAAATCCTAAACCCTAAACCCTAAATCCCCACCTGAAGATTCTTTAATACTAAATCTTGCGCTGGAGCCAATGGGGCCAGCACTACCTCACCACCCCCTCTAAAAACTACCTCTAAAACCGTAGAAAGCTCCAAACCCTAAACCCTAGACTAAATCCTAAACCCTAAACCCTAAACCCTAAACCCTCACCTGAAGATTCTTTAATACAAAATGTTTTGCAAAACCCAAAAATTAAAAGCTGCACAACACTGCGAACTCCCTCTGAAGAAGTTGCGGCCCTCTAAAGCCTATCTATACGACCCTAAACCCTAGAAAACCCCAATAAACGCCAAACCCTAAACCCTAGGAAACCCTAAACCCTAGAAAACCCTAAACCCTAAACCCTCACCTTGAGGTTCTTCAACACACGTTGGACAACACTGCGAACTCCCTCTGAAGAAGCCGTTACCTAACACCCCTTCTAAAGCCTATCTCTACAATCCTAAACCCTGGAAAACCCCCGAAAACGCCAAACCCTAAACCCTAAACCCTTACTTGTAGGTTTTCAAAAATCCTGTGCAGAAGCATGAATTAAAAGTTGAACAACATTGGGAGCTTCCTCTGAAGAAGTCTCTGTTCTATTTAACCCCCCCTCCAAAACATATCTCTAAAACCCTAAACCCTAGGAACCCCGCAAAAAGCCCAAACTTGAAACCCTAAACCCTAAACCCTAAACCCTAAACCCTTGTTTGTAGGTTCTTCAGCACGAAATCCTGTGCAGAAGCCAGTGGAGGAGAACTAAAAGTGGGACAACACTGAGAACTCCCTCTGAAGATCTCTTTCCTACGTAACAGCCCTTCTAGAGCCCATCTCTACAACCCTGAACCCTAGAAACCCCGGAAAAAGCCCAAACCCTAAACCCTAAACCCTAAACCCTCACCTGGAGGTTCTTCAGCACGAAGTCCTGGGCAGAAGCCAGCGGAGGCGAATTAAAAGTGGGACAACATTGCGAACTTCCTCTGAAAAAGTCTCTGTCGATGGTGAGGGCGAAGTGGCCGCCGCCTCCTACAGCTATTAAGTCGCCGTCGGAGAAGCAAAAGAAGGCGTT
>NW_013543953.1:0-2511 GCF_000499545.2 Eimeria tenella
GGCTGCTGCTGCTGCTGGCCTGCTGCTTCGGGGGACACAAAGCCCAAGACACCCCCCCGTGGGCGTGGTGGCTGCTGTTTCCTGGCCTGTTGCTGCTGCTGGCTCGCGAGGCGACTTGCTGCTGCGCGCCGCTGCTGCTGCTGCTGCTCAGGCTGCTGCCTGCCGCTGCTGCTTATTTCCTTATTTCAGCTGCAACAGCAAACAAAAATAAATAAATAACCCTCTAGCCTTTCCCCGCACGTTGCGGCCTGCGCAGTCTGCAGCCCCCCAGGTGTATGTACATCCTCCATACATACACCCCAGCAGCGGCTGCAGCGGCAGCAGCGGCAGCAGCAGCTGCTGCTGCTGCGGCTGCTGCGTTTCCGGGGACCCTTTCCACTTCTTGTCTTGCTTTTTGCTGTCTTGGTTCCCTCAGCGCCTTTAATTTCAACTTCATTTAGGTTTGCGTAATTGCAAGAGTTGGACAACAGCAGCAGCAGCAGCAGCATCCGCCGCAGCAACACCAGCAGCAACACCAGCAGCAGCAGCAGCGGGCACCCCCCAGCCGCTCGCTCGCCCTCTATTGCATTTCCTTTCTTTTTCTTTCCTTTTTATTTTCATTTATTCAGAGCTTTGAGTTCGCGCAGCAGACAGTCAGCAGCTGCTGCAGCACACGGGAGGAATGCCGCCGGGGGGCCCCGCTGCTGTTGCTGCTGCTGCCGTTGCTGCTGCTGCTGCTGGAGCAGGCGAGAGCCGCTGAGCTACCATGAGACTCCCTTGTGCTGCAGATACTTGCGGGGCTGCAGCAGCAGCAGCACTGCATGCGTAGGCCTCTTCAAGAGCCCAAGACAGCGGCTGCAGCAGCAGCAGCAGCAATGACGGCAGCAGCGGCGCAGCAGAAGCAGCTGCAGCAGCAGCAGCCTCGACGCAGGGGCCGGCCGCCCAAAAAGGCCGCAAAGTCAATGCAGCAGCAGGAGGGGTCCTCCTCGGCTGAAGGAGCAGCAGCAGCAGCAGCAGCCCCAACAGAGGGACAAGCAGCAGCAGCAGCAGAAGCCAGCAGCAGCCGAAGCAACAGTGAAGGAGAGGATGCAGCAGAGAGGCCGCAGCCGCGGGCCCTCCGCAGAACGCCAGCAAGGGAAAAGACAGCAGCAGCGCTGCAGCAGCAGCAGCTGCAGCAGCAGCAGCAGCAGCAGGAGCGGCAGCAGCAGGATGTGAATGGCCAGCCCGAAAAGGAACCCAGCTCTGGCGCAGAAAAGCCACACGCTGCTGCTGCTGCTGCTTCTCCTGCGGCTCCCCGCCGCTCACTCCGGGTGCAGCAGCTATGTGAAGCAGCCAGCAGCAGCAGCAGCAGCAGCGGCAGCAGCAGCAGCAGCAACGGCAACAGCAACAGCAGCCTCAACAGCGGGGGCCCTAGTGAGCGTCGGCCATCTTGTGGAGCTGCAGCAGCGACGGATGAAGCAGCACAGCCAACTGCTGCAGCAGCAAAAGAAGCCGCAGCGGAAGCAGCAGCAGCAACGGACGCAGCGGCAGAGGAAGCAACAGCAGCAGCAGCAGCAGCAGCAGAGACACCTGCTGCTGATGAGTCAGAGGATGATGGAGCCCCGCAGAGGGGCCCGAGGCGCTCCTCCCGCCTCTCCGCAATCCCCAGCAGCAGCAGCAGCAGCAGCAACCTCGGGGCCCCTGCTGCAAGGGCCTCCCCTCGAGGCAGCAAGCCTGCTGCTGCTGCTGTTGCTGCTGCTCCCGCTGCGTCTGAGAAGCGCCGGGGGGCCCCCAGCGCCGTTGAGGGGCCCCCAGCCCGGCGGCGCAGAGACGAAGCAGCAGCAGCAGCAGCAGAAGGGGGAGTCAAGAAGGAAGCAGCAGCAGCAACAGCAGCAGCAGCAGCAGGGGAAAGGGGCAAGCCTTTCAACGCGGACTTTGGGGGAGTCCCCTGCTGCAGCTTGCTGGAGGTGAGTGCAGCAGCAGCAGCAGCAGCAAGTGGCTGCTGCCTCATTTCGAAGCAGCAGCAAGACGCAGAGGCGCGCAGGTGGAGGCGAGCCATACGCACCCTCATGCGTCAGCAGCAGCAGCAGCAGCAGCAGAAGCAGCAGCAGCAGCAGCAGCAGCTGCCGCGGGTGTACTGCCCCCACATGCCTGAAGCCAGCGAAGGCGGTGCTGCTGCTGCTGCTTTATATTTCGACATTTTGAGGTGCACCAAACAAGGGTTTGTGTCTCCTCACCTCCAGGTGCCAAACCCTAAACCCTAAACCCTAAACCCTAAACCCTAAACCCTAGCTGCGGGGCTTTCCCTCCTCTCCCGGGCTCACAGGCGCATCCCTAGCACCGCCTCCGCCCCCCGAAGTAAACAAACAAACAATTAATTAATTATTATTTATTTATTTATTTATTATTTATTATTTATTATTTATTATTTATTTGTTTATTTCAGGTTGTTGAAATCACTGATGACAGACACCCCCTCCGCCTGGGGGCCCCCCTAGACCGCCCAGTCTTTGCGCTGCGCTATATGGGGCCCCCCATCCCTGGGGGGCCCCC
>NW_013543955.1:0-2729 GCF_000499545.2 Eimeria tenella
CGGCCTCGGCAGCAGCAGCTGCTGCTGCTGCTGCTGCACGCGCTGCTGCTGCCAGCGCTGGCCTTTTGTTGACTGCCACGCGGCTGAGGGCCACGCCCCCCTCGGAGGTGGAGGGCCAGGCCAGCAGCCACACGAAGTCGGGAGCAGCAAACGTTGGCAGCCACCACGGATGCCGCCTGCTGCTGCTGCTGCTGCTGCTGCTTGGGGGCTGCTGCACGGGGCTGAGCTTCACGCTGATGTCGTAGGTCATGAAGTGTCCCCACTGCTCGCTGAAGGGCAGCCACAGAGGGCGCGGCACGCCGACTTTGCCGGTGTAGGCAGCAGCTGCAGCGCCGCTCGGCCTGCTGCTGCTGCTGCTGCTGCTGCTGCTGCTGATGCTGCTGGGGAGATTGTGGGGAAGCAGCGGCAGCCGCGCCCGCAGCGGCCAAAACAGCGACAGCAAAATGCGCAGCGGCAGCGCCGCACTTCCCAGCCACTCGAGCCACGCGCTGTCGAACTGCAGCAAGGGGCCGGCGAGGGGGTTCCGCACTGGCTGCAGCTGCTGCTGCTGCTGCTGCTGTAGCTGCTGCTGCTCAGAAGCCGCTGCCCACGCAGCAAAGCCGTTGTCGTAAGACGGGATCTCGAGGGAACCCAAATAGCCAACATCCACGCCCAGGAGAAACGCTCGCGGCACCCACCTCCGCTGCTGCTGCTGCTGCTGTTGCTGCTCTTGCTGCTGCTCTTGCTGCTGCTGAGACACAGTAACAGAAGCCAAAACTGCGCCACCTCCGTTGAAGGTCCAGCCGCAGCTGTGCAGCGGATGGCCCGTCTGAATGTCTGGCTGCAGGGCGAAGAAGCAAAAGAGGCGGCCACCCACTGTTGCTGCTGCTGGTGTTGCTGCTGCTGCTGTTGCTGCTGGTGCTGTCGCTGCAGCGCCTGCTTCCAGCTTCCGCAGCACCCGCTCCAGCAGCTCGGGGTTGCTGCACTCGTCCAGCCCGAAGTCCGCAGCTGCTGGGCCTGAAGAAGCAGCAGGCTTGTGCGTCTGCTGCTGCTGCTGCTGCTGCTTCAACGCCAGCTGCGTCAGGTCTTCTGCTGCCGGATGCTCCACGGCCAGCAACATCAGTCCTCGCGGGAGGAACTCGCTGCGCTTGCCAGCCGTCTGTGCCTGCGCAGCAGCAGCAGCAGCAGCAGCAGCAGCAGCTGTGGCAGCCGCTTCTGCTTCGTACCTGCTGCTACTGCTGCTCAATGCTGCAGCCTTCTCTCCGGCCACAGCAGCGATATGCTCTAGAAGTGCCGCGTGGAGGTGCATCTGCTTCAGCCTCTGGACTGGACGCTGCTGCTGCTGCTGCTGCGCCAATGGCCGCAAATCACAAGGCCTCGTGTTGCGGCCATCGAAGAAATCGCTGAAAAAGTTTCGACTGAAAGGAAACCCCTGAGGCTGCAGCGTCACCAGCGGCAGCGGTGGTGGCCTGACGCGCTGCTGCTGCTGCTGCTGCAGCGGAGTCGCATCTGCTGCTGCTGCTGCTGCTGCTGCTGCTGCTGCTGCTGCTGCTGCTGCTGATTCTGGCGGCAGCTGTGGACCTGTCTGCAGCAGCAGGGGCTGCAAGTCTATGGGATAGAACGTAAACGGCCCCCAAGACTTGCTGCTGCCCTCATTCAGAGCTTCCTCTATGCAGCTGTCGTTTGCTTCGCTGCTGCTGCTGCTGCTGCTGCTGCACGCTGAGGCGCGCAAGGCCTCGTGCAGCAAACGCTGCGTCTCCAGCGGCAGCGGCAGCAAACGGTCGGGGGAGACCAGCAGCATAGCGAGCAGCTTGGCCCGGGTGAGGGAGCTTGGAAGGTGCTGCTGCTGCTGCTGCTGCTGCTGCTGCTGCTGCATGTGGGCCTCTGTTGCTGCTGCTTCTACTGTGTCTTCGTCGGTCACTAGGCCGTACCTCAGCCGCAGCACGTGCTGCTGCAGCAGCGGGAGCGCCAGGCGGGCCCGCTGCGGCTGCAGCAGCAGATCTGCTGCTGCTTCCCAGCACAGCGCAACCTCGTCGTACTCTTCCTCAGCAGCCAAAGCAGCAGCCGGCGCACCAGCAGCAGCAATAGCTGCTGCCGCTGCTGCCCCCTTGTGCGCCTGGAACTGTATTTCCAACATGCCCCTTTGGAAGCAGCAAACTTCCCGTTTGCTGCAGCTGCTGCAGCTGCCCAGCCGCTGCAGGGCCTGTAGGGCCCCTAGGGGAGCCCCCGTGCGTCTGTGGGGGCCCCCGCGGCGCCCCCGTGCTGCTGCTGCTGCTGCTACTACTGCTTGGAAGGGGGACAGCAGCCGCTGCTGCACTTCGGAGTCCACTGCAGCAGCAACCAAGGCCAGCGCCTGCTGCTGCTCCGTCAGCTGCCACGCGGGGTGCAGCAGCAGCAAACTGGACTCAACTATGGGGCGGACCCGCAGGCGCAGGAACTGCAGCACAGCAGCACCAGAGGCCAGCGCGGCCTCCACTGCGTGCAGCTGCTGCTGCAGCTGCTGCTGCTGCTGCTGCAGCGCGGCCTGCTGCTGCTGCGGTTCCACCTGCTGCTGCGGCTCCTGCTGCTGGTGCACAAAGGTCCGCAGCTGCGCAGCAGCAGGCTGCAGCTGCTGCGCCAAAGTCGCCTGCGCATGCAGCAGCTGCACCAGCAGCTTTATTTCCGGAGGAGACAAAAGAGGACATTCGTGGCAAGAAGATGTGTGTACACCTGAAGCCAGCGGCAGCGAAACCCGCTGGTAGAAAACTGCC
>NW_013543956.1:0-2312 GCF_000499545.2 Eimeria tenella
GTTGTTGTTGAGCTTTTTATTTATTTTATTTGTGTCCTTTTGTTTATTTACTTATTTATTTATATTTATTATTTACTTATCTATTTATTTATTATTTATTTATAGCATGCATTTTCATTTAAATGTTTTTTACTTGTATTTATACTCTGTTTTATTTCTTTTCTTTTTCATTTTCTCTTATTTTCTTTTATTTATTTTCTTTGTCTCTTTATTTTTATTTCACTTTGTTATTATTTTTTGTTTCATTTTATTATTCTACTTTATTTTGTTTCAATTTACTTTTATTTTATTTTATTTTATTTTACCCCAGTGTTTCATTTCAATTTAATTCAATTTAATTTATTTTATTTTTTAATTTAATTTAATTTTATTGTTTTTTTTTGTTTTTATTTTTCTGCGAAGACACCGTGGCTCCAGTGTACGTACACCTGAAATCCCTTCCACATGCTCGTTTCATTTCAAGTGTACCTTTTTGTTTCTTTTTTTCATCATTTTTGTTTCTTTTCTCTTTATTTTTTTTAAATTATTCCCTTTTTGTTCTAATTGTTTATCTCTTTTATCTCTTTTAATTGTCCCTTTTGTCTCTCTTTTTACCCCTTTTTGTCGCTTTTATTTATCTTTCATTTTAATTTTTAAATTTCGTTTTTTGTCTTTTCAGGATGTCTTCATGCATGTCCACTATCTCCCCAATGTCCCTCCACCCTCTTTCAATCTAAACCCTTCGGGGGCCCCCCTGGGGGCCCCCCACGAGGACCCTCTGGGGGCCCCCCAGGGGGCCCCCCATGAGTACCCTTTAGGGGGCCCCCTGGGGGCCCCCCAGGAGGACCTTGCGGGGGCCCCCCAAGGGCACCCCCACAAGGACCCTCTAGAGGGCCTCCAGGAGGACCCTTCGGGGGCCCCCCAGGGGGCCCCCCAGGGGGGCTCCCAAGGGGACCCCCAGGGGGGCCCCCAGGGGGCCCCCCGGGGGGCCCCCGCGTTGGGTTTACTCGATAGTTATAGGGCACGTTTGGGTCTTTTTCCTCCCCAGGGGCCCCCCGGAGGAGACATATCTTATTGGGGCAAAATACCTTTAGGGAAGCTGATGGCTGCTGCTGCTGCTGCTGCTGCTGATGGGGCCAAAGGCGACAGCTGCTCCCCCAGCGCAGCAGCAGCAGCAGCGGAGGGAGCAGCAGCGGCCGACGGGAGCGCCCCCACAGCAGCAGCAGCAGCAGCAGAAGCAAGCAGCTGCCGCGCCCCCGCTGCCGCTGCTGCTGCTGCTGCTCCTGCTGCAGTGGAAGTGTGGCGGCTGCTGTCGCAGGAGTACACTTACGACTGGTGGGCGCGTGCTGCAGAGACTGAGGTGTACGTACACCTCAACAGGCAATTCACGAATTCCGAAAGTCTCCATTTGCTGCTGACGGTCACGCTGGTGCCGCACGACGCCTACGACGGCAACAGACACGAGGCACGCTGCTGCGGCTGCTGCTGCTGCTGCTGCTGCTGCTGCTGCTCCTGCTGCTCCTGCTCCTGCTGCTGCTGCTGCTCCTGCTGCTGCTGCTGCTGCTGCATTCACTGCTTCGACTGCTGTGATGCTCTTTCTCGGGGCGTCTGCTTGGATTGCCAAGCCATTCGCCCGCACGCGTTGGTGCTGCTGCTGCTGCTGCTGCTGCTGCAGATGACGGAAGAGGAGGTAGCAGCAGCAGCAGCAGCTTTGCCAGTGGAGCGCCTCATTCAACGTTCTGCTTCTTTAGTGACAAAAATGAGAAGAATAAAACCCGAGGAGACAACTTACTCGCTGCTGGAAGGAGACAGCAGCAGCAGCAGCAGCGAAGACTCAGTACGCACTTTCTAATGCTCCTTTTGTCTCCTTTTTAATTTACATTTGTTTCTTTCTTTTATTCTTTTCATTCGTTTTATTATTTTTATCCTTTTTTATTCTTTCCCCTTTTTATTCTCTTGTTCTTTATTTATTTTTTTCCATTTTTGGTATTTCATCTTCTTTCGTTTTATTCCATTTTATTTCGTTTAATTTAATTTAATCAATTTAATTAGTTTAATTTATTTTCATATGTTTGCTTAATTTAATTTACTTTAATTTAACTCAATCTAATGTTTTTAATTTAATAATTTAATTTAATTGATTTAATTATTCAATTTATTTAATTATTTAATTTAATTTAACAATTCAATTTATTATTATTTATTTAATTTAATTTAATTATTTAATTTACTTAATTAATTTAATTAATTTAATTAATTTAATTTAATTTAATTAATTTGATTATTTAATTAAATTAATTAAATTAAATTGAATTAATTTAAATAATTTAAAT
>NW_013543957.1:0-2818 GCF_000499545.2 Eimeria tenella
GCTGCTGCTGCTGCTGCTGCTGCTGCAGTTCTCGTGTGTGCCCGGAGCTGTGCTGCTGGGGGTGAGCGAAGCAATCCAGTGCAAAGAAGACGGCAGCTTCGAACCTGCTTTGAGCTGCGTCGAAGCAGCAGATCTTTCGGAGGCGCAGTTGCGCCATTTGCGCCGCGAAGCCAAAGTGCTTTCTGCTGCAGCAGCAGCAGCAGCAGCAACTCCTTTCTCCGGTCAGTCCTAAGTTTTTGCTGCGCTTCCGTTTTGGGGGCCTTTTGCATGCACTCCTTCGCCCCCTTCTTGTTGCAGGATTTGCTTCCCACGGCAGTTTGCATGCATGCATTTGCATGCAAATGCATGCAGATGCTTGCAAATGCATGCAAATGCATGCATGCAATATATATATATATATTTATATATGTTCATGCATTCATATTGATATATATATATATTTGTACGTAAAAATATAAAGCTGTTTCTGCCTAAATAATAAAATGTAAATGCCATTTTAGAGAAATTTGAATTAACTTTTTGCAAATTTATATTTGTGGCCAGATTTGCATGAGACAAATTTGGCCAAAGGTAAATGTTTGCTTTTTGCATAAAAGCACTTATTTGTTCATTCAATTATTTATATTTTCATTTATGTTATATATTCCATTTATGTTACATTTATAATCAAATATTTTCATTTATGTTATATTTATAATCTAATTTATATTCATATACATGTATTTATATTTACATTTTAATTTGTGTTTGCTTGGTATATTATGTTGGACAAAGAAAAGCTAACAAATGCCATTTTATTATGTTTTAAATAAATAAAATAAAAATATTAAATGCCATTTAAATTAATTCGGGATAGATAAATAAATGTGCTGCTTTGATGTGTCTGCTGCTGCTGTGCTGCAGGGCCAGTGGGCCTGGCAGCTGCTGCTGCAGCTGTGTGGCTGAGCTGCTGCTTCTTTTTTTAGACTTTCTTTTGTTGCTGCAATTCTTAATTTGTTTAAAAGCAAAGCAGCAGCGGGGCCCCACACCAGCCCCGGGTGTACAGACACCCCGGCCCCACAGCTGCCAGCTGTACAGACACCCTGCGGGGTGTACAGACACCTCAGCCCCGCAGCAGCAACGGCGGGAATGCATGCAGCTGCCTGCAGCTAACGCGCCTCGGGACGGAGTCCGAAGCAGCAGCAGCAGCTGCTGCTGCTGCCGCTGCTGCTGCTGCTGCTGCTGCTACGTTTACTAACATGGGAGCTGCTTAGGACTTGGGTGGATACATTTCTGCTGCCGGCGAAGCAAAAAAAGTGCCTGCTGCAATTAATGTGAGTCAAATGATCGGAATAAAATAGAAAAAACAAGTAAGCAGCAGCAGGAACTGCAGCAGCAGCAGCAGCAGCGTCTGTACTGGGAGCCGCGGCGGCAGCTCCTGCTGCTGCTGCTGCTGCTGCTGCTGCTGCGTCAGCAGCACTGCTGCTCGCGCGCCTCAACAATGGCACTCTGTATTGAAGCCCAACACCGCCTCTCGGCGTCTGTGCTGCTGGCAGATTGCTGCAGCAGGGCAGAAAGCTGCTGCAGCAGCAACTGTTGCTGCTGCTGCTGTTGCTGGGTCCCCGATCCGTTGTCCGCTGCGTGCTGCTCCCCAGCAGCAGCTGGCACCTGCAGCGGCGCAGCGCGCAGCAGCAGCTGCAACTTGACCTTTTGCATGCGCTCGGATATATATTTTTAATACCACTCATTTTAAAACTAATTACATTTACTTTAAAACTTTTGTGCGCGAATTAAACGTGCAAAGAAGCTGCATGCAGAAGCTGCATGCAGTGCTGCATGCAGAAGCTGCATGCAGCACACCCCACAGGCTGCGGTGTATGTACCTGGAAGGCCTGCAGCATCCACTGAATGCATGCGCTGCAGCAGCGCAGCTTCTGCTGCTGCTGCTGCGGCAGCGCCTCCGAGCAGCAAAGTTCAAGTGCATCTGAAACCAGCTGCATCTGCTCCTCAGGGCTCAAGCAGCTGCTGCAGACGCCTGCTGCTGCAGCGTCCCGGTCCTGCTGCTGCTGCTGCTGCTGCAGCAGCGGCTGCCGGAAAGTGCTGCGGGGCACCCAGTGTCTGCTGACGTGGGCGCAGCCGTACAGCAGGATTTGCTGCTGCCGCTGCTGCAGCACGAGCAGCAGCCCGTGAAGAAAGGAAGGCAGAGCCCGCAGCAAAGCCTCAGCAGCAGCAAGCAGCAGCTGCTGCTGCTCCAGCTTCACCGGGAAGTGCTGCTGCAGCGCAGCCCACGTGCTGCGGCCAGTAGCAGACCCTAGAAAGCCCTCTGGGTTTGCTGCAGCACGGCGGTACCCATCTAAGTAAATAAATGCTGCCTGTGCAGCCCCAGCAGACGCAGCAGCAGCAGCCAGCAGCAAATAACAGCCCTCCGCAGCAGCAGCAACCAGCAGCAAATAGCAGCCCGCAGCAGCAGCAGCGAGCAGCAGCAGCGGGAGACGCACGCAGCACCGCAGCAAAGCAAACACCAACAGCAGCAGCAGCCATAGAAGCCGCAGCAGCTGCAGCATCAGAGGCAGCAGCAGCAGCACAGGTAGTAGCAGCGACAGCAGCAGAAACAGCAGCAGCAGCAGCAGCAGCAGCAAGGACTCGCCTGTAGGTGCTTCCCTCGCGACTGCAGCAAGTCCCCGTGGGCCCGCTGCAGCCAGGACTGCGGAAGGCCCAGCTGCTGCAGCAGCAGCTGCGAAGCCCAAAGTCTCCGCTGCACTGGCACTTCTGCACTCAGCTCTCTGCCGTATTTCCCCACAAGGGCCCGCGCAGCAAGCACGCCTGCGTCTGCAGCAGC
>NW_013543958.1:0-2980 GCF_000499545.2 Eimeria tenella
CGCAGCAGCAGCAGCAGAGGCCGCAGCAGCCGCCACAGCTGCAGATCTAGCCGCAGCAGCAGCAGCAACAGCCGCTGCAGCTAAAAAGGGGCACAGCGGTAAATTTCGGGCTGAGGGGCCGCCCTTGACAGCAGCCGCAGCAGCAGCTGCTGCTGCTGCTGCCGTCCATGTTGATGCATTCAACACGAAGAGCAGCAACAACTGCAAAGTAGCGCGAGCAGCAGAAACAGCAGCAGCAGCAGCAGCAGCAGCCTGACCCATCTGCAGCAGCCTCGCGTAAAGCGTCACCAAGAAAAAGGCATCGATGGCCAACATGAGACACAACGAAGTGATAGTTGTGGGGCCTAGCAAGCTAGAAGTCGGGGACCGCACCCTCAAGTAGGCCTTGGGCCTGCAGCAGCAGCAGCAGCAGCAGCAGCACTAGCAGCCACGCGCTGCTCTGCGCCGCAGCTTCGCTGCCGCGGCAGGCGCACCGTCAGCCGCCGCCCGCCCAGCCCCGCAGCAGCAGCAGAAGAGCAGCAGGCAGCGCCCGCAGCAGCAGCAGCAGCAGCAGCAGCGCGGGGCTCACCGGGCCAAAACCATGAGGTTGCTGATGCCCAGCAAAACGCCCACGTCGACAGTGAGGTAAAGAGCCTGGCTCATGCATGCGCCTCCAGCAGCAACCAGCAGCACAACTTTGGCCAGCGACAGCAGCAAACCGTACAGCACCATGAACTTGTAAGCAGCAAGAGAAGTGGCCAGGCTGCAGCGGCCTTCCCTGCAACAGCAGCAAGCAGCAGCAGCAAGCAGCAGCAGCGAGCAGCAGCAGCTTAGCTGCGCAGCAGAGCACTTTCTACATCCAGCTGCGCTGCTGCCGCTGCGCTGCTGCCGCTGCGCTGCCTTTGTGTCTACCCTGGCTGCTTCTGCTGCTGCTTCTCTCCTTCTCTGCCTGCAGCAGCAGCAGCCACCACTCCTGCAGCAGCAGCAGCAGGGACCCCTCGGCGGGCCCCCGGACCCAAGGGAAACAGCAAAAGCCGCACTTTAGGAGACTAATGACGGCTGAGGGCCTCATGGAAGTTGAGGTGAATGGAGCAGCGATGGAAGCAGCCGACTGAACACAACGCAGCAGCAGCAGCAGCAACAGCAGCATCAGCAGCAGCAGCAAGAGCAGCACCAGCGGCAGCAGCAACAGCAGCAACAGCGGCAGCAACAACAGCATCAGCCGCAGCAGCAACAGCAGCAACTGCAGCAGCAACAACGGCAGCAGCAGCAGCAGCAGCAGCAGCAGCCGCACGCGAGAGAGGGCGAGGCCAACGTGGGCGGTGCGGAGGGCCGCAGAGTCGTTGGCGCCGTCGCCGCACATGAGCACGAAGTGACCAGTGGTCATCAGCGAGTGGACCACTCGGCTTTTGCCCTGCAGCCAGCAGCAGCAGCAGCAGCAGCAGCAGCAGCACTAGCAGCGGCAGCAGCAGCGCAGCCCCTTTCCAGCCGCCACAAAACCCTAGACACTAGACCCTAAACCCTAGGCCCTGGCCTAAACCCTAAATCCACACCCAGCACTCAGCGGCCAGCTCTAAACCCTAAACCCTAAACCCTAAACCCCAAACCCTAGGCAGACCTTCGGAGTTGTCCTGGCGAAAATGCGAATGCGCATTAAAAGCGCATCCAGCACAGAGTCCCCTGCATTTGCTGCTGCTGCCGCTGCTGCTCCCTTGAAGTTTTGCTGCTGCAGCTCTTTGCAGCAGCTTTTGCGGGGCACCAAGGGGGCCCCCTCAGCCTCAGTCTCTGCCTCTTCCTGCTGCTCCTGCTGCTCCTCCTTACTCACCTGCTGCTGCTGCTGCTGCTGCTGCTGCAGTGAAAGCAGGGGCTGACTCCTCAGAATGTCGAATGTCTCTTCCGTCACCGCCAGCTCCGGCCACCGCTGCAGCGCAGCAGCGCACCAAACCCTTGCGCCTAGCAGCCTAAACCCTAAACCCTAAACCCTAAGCCCTCAACCCTAATCCGCGGCAAGTCTGCGAACAGCGCTGCGCTGCTGCAGGGCCTAAACCCTGAAGCTAAAGGGGCGCAGCAGGATAGTCGTCCGGCGTTGCTGCTGCTGCCCCTAAAGCTCAAACCCTAAACCCTAAACCCTAAACCCTAAACCCTAACTGACCTCCGGACACCCCAAAACCTCCGCCTGCGGCACTTCGCGCCCCGACAGCAGCTCTTTCCAAACCACTTCCTGCTGCTGCCCCTCGGGGGCCCTTTGCCCAAGCAGCAGCAAAGGGGGCCCCCGGGGGCCCCCCCCCAACTCCCCCTCCAGCCAGCTGCCCGGGGCCTCACACGATGCCGGGGACACGTCGTCCGCTGCTGCTGCTGCTGCTGCTGCTGCTGCTGCTGAGCCTGCTGCTGCTGCTGCTGCTGCTGCTGAGTCGTGGGGCGCGGGCGAGAGCATGCCGCAGCGGAGAGCAACAGCAGCAGCAGTGAAGATGGAGTCTCCTGTGATGATAACGGGGCGAACTTTTCCTCCTTTTAAAAGAGAAATTGTTTCTTTTGCATCAGCTCGAAGTTCATTCGACAGCAGCACGAGACCCAGAAACTGCATGCTGCTTTCCACGCGCTCCCGCGGCAGCTGCTGCGCAGCAGCACTCGCGCTGCAGCTGCTGCACAGCGCCCGCACCTGCTGCTGCTGCTGCTGCTGCGTCGCCCCTCCGTCTGCTTCATGCTGCTGCTGCTGCTGCTCAGTTGTCTCCCCATCTTCTCCCTGCTGCTGCTGCGGCAGCTGAGCCTCTCCCTCGTCTCCCCCCTGCTCTCGCTGCTGCTGCTGCTGCTGCTGCGGCGGGTCTGCGGGCAGCTGCATGCACTTCCACGCAAGAGCCAACACATAGGCCCCCTCAGCAGCAAGACTGTCATGAGTTTCTTTGCAGCCAGGAGGCAGCGGGGAGGAGCAGATTTCTGCAATAGCATCCAAGCTGCCTTTGCAAAGGCAAAGAAGGGCTTCTTGGGGCCCCTCGGGGGCCCC
>NW_013543959.1:0-2413 GCF_000499545.2 Eimeria tenella
CTGCTGCTGCTGCTGCTGCTGGCCCCTCTACCGAATTCACACTGCCGAATGGGGGCCCCCAAGTGAGAGGGGGGGGCCCCCCGGGGGCCCCCCATGGGGGCCCCCAGCAGCAGCAGGCTGCTGCTTAGGAAGCAAAGCTGGGGGCCCCCTGCGCAGCCCTGCCCCCGCCTTGCTGCAGCAGCAGGAAGCAGAAGCAGCAGCAGCGACAGCAGCAGCAGCAGCGGCTGCTGCTGCTGCTGCCGCCGATACATTGACTTGAGGGGATGGAGAGCCATTCTCTGCTGCCCACAGCAGCAGCAGCAGCAGCAGCAGCAGCAAGGGGGGCCCCCCGGGGGCCTCGGGGGGCCTCCTACCTCATGGCAGCAGGGCAGGGCTTGGGGTTTGGACAGCAGGTTAGGGTTTAGGGTTCAGGGTTTAGGGTTTAGGGTTTGGGATTCTGGGGCCTCGGTTTGGCTGTAGTCGCTCCTGCTCAGGAGCTAGGGTTTAGGGTTCAGGGCTCAGGGTTTAGGGCCAGGGCTTTGGCTCTAGGGTTTAGGGTTAAGGGTTTAGGGTTTGGGCTCAGCGTTGAGGGTTTGGCGTGTAGGGGGCCCCTCGCGGCCGGAGATGAGGGTTTTGAGGGTTTGGAAAGCAAAATGTATTTATTTAAAGAATTAAATAATTATTTTTAATTTATAAAATTGTTTTTATTTAATAAAACGAAAGGACAGAAGCAAAGCCGCGAGTTTCGGGGGCAGGCGCAGGGGCCCCCGGGCTTGAGGAGGGTCTAGCCTTAGGGTTTGGGGTTTAGGGTTTAGGGTTTGGGGCCCCTGGAGGTTGCTGCTGCTCCTCTCGCTTCTCCTGCAACTTTGAAAGAAGCCTTCAAATTATTTTCGAGGACACAACGAAAGAGGCAGCAGCCGAGACACCCTGTTGCGGTCCGTTGCTGCTGCTGCTGCAGCTGCTGCAGCTGCTGCAGCTGCTGCAGCTGCTGCTGCTGCTGCTGCAGCTAGATCTTCGCCTGCAGCCAAACTAAAACAAATAAGAAGCAGCGCTCACTGGTGGCCTGTGTGAGGGCTGTCGCAGGCAGGCACGCAACAGACGGCCCCGAGTGCTGCTGCTGCTGCTGCTGCTGCGGATCCTGCCTCTGATCCTGCTGCTGCTGCTGCTGATCCTGCTGCTGCTGCAAATTATTTGACTTTCTCTTTCAGAGCAAACGCAGCAGGGCCGGCAACAGCGGCAGCAAGAGGCGCAGCTGCTGCGACAGCTGAGGCAGCGGGACCGCCAGCAACAGCAGCAGCAGCAGCAGCAGCAAAACGCGCTGTAGACATTTGCTGCAGCGCAGCACCTTCTCTGGGAGACTCTCCGAGGTGTATGTACACCCCAACTCATGGGGGCCATTGTGGGCAGGGAGGCCCGAAAGGAGGCCCGAGAAATCGACCTCGCAGATGGTGAGCAGCAGCAGCAGCAGCAGCAGCAGCAGAAGCAGCAGCAACAGCAGCAGCAGCAGCAGCAAGAGCAGCGGTGCCACCAGAAGGGTAGAGCAAATTAGGAAGCGCAGATACAGAAGATAGGCAGGCGCAGCAGCAGCCACCGAAAGGGCAGCAGCCGTAACACAAGCAGCAGCAGCAGCAGCAGCAGCAGCAGCACGGAAAAGAAAGCAGCAGCAGCAGCAGCATACGGTTGCCCAGTGGGGCCCCGCCGCCCACTATCTCCACTCCTTTTTCTCCATTTTTAATTTTTTACATTTATTTATTTTAATTAATTAATTAATTATTTTATTTATTTATTTATTTATTTATTCATTTATTTATTTATTTATTTCTTAGGAGGACTCCAAGACGCCTTTTACCCTTGGGTCCAAATGATCCAGTGGAGCTGCGAAGAGCTGAAGAAAGAAGCTGTCTTTAGGTGGAACCTTTCTGTGATAAAAGAAGGTAAAGGGTTTAGGGTTTAGGGTTTAGGGTTTAGGGTTTGGTGTTTAGGGTTTAGGGTTTAGGGTTTAGGCTTCAGTGGAGCTGCGAAGAGCTGAAGAACGAAGCTGTCCTTAGGTGGAACTTCAGGGTTTAGGGTTTAGGGTTTAGGGTTTAGGGTTTGGTGTTTAGGGTTTAGGGTTTAGGGTTTAGGGCTAGTGTGGAGTTGCGAGCGATCCACTGCCACTGTGTCTCTGCGTTTAATTCCAAAATTTGTGTTTATTGATGTATAAATAATAATATATTTAAATAAACAAATAAATAAATAATTTAATTTAATTTAATTTAATCTAAATATTCATTTCTTTTTAATTTGCTGCTGCAGAGATTCTCTACTTTGTTGCTGACCCCCTCACCTTCCTCTCTGCATGCAATCCCAATTTGCTGCTGCCAGCAGAAGAATTCTCTTCTGAAGAGGACTCCATCTTCATAGAATGGTGCTGCTGCTGCTGCTGCTGCTGCTG
>NW_013543960.1:0-2677 GCF_000499545.2 Eimeria tenella
CTTAGGGTTTAGGGTTTAGGGTTTGGCTTGCCGAGGTCCGGGTAGTTTTCGTGGGACCTGTCCGGATAGAGGTCCCCGTGGACCAGCCAGAGTTCAGCCAAAAGGGCCGGAGGGTTTGAAATGAAATTGGGTTTATGTTTTAAAGCATTTTTGAAAGAAAGAGAAGAGCCCTCTTGGGCGGTGAGGTGTATCTGCAGCTCCTGGAGGCAGGAGCGCAGGGTGTCTGTACACTCCAAACCCCCGCTGCGCAGCCGGTGCAGCAGCAGCTGCTTCTCTTCCTGGAAGTTTTCGAGGGTTTGCTGCGCCCTGCGGCACTCGAGTTTTGCTGCTTCTGCTTCGCGCAGGCCCCGCAGCAGCCGCTGCTTGCTGCTGCTGCGCTGCAGCAGCAGGTGCACGCAAACCCCCACGAAGCAAACCCCCGCCACCAGCGCCACTCCCCAGCCCACAAACAGCAGCAGCGAACGCGCGTCCATCTCCAAACCCTAAACCCTAAACCCTAAACCCTAAACCCTACGCTGCGGCACGCCCCACGCCAGCCCCGCACTCGCCCCAACGAGAAACCCGAAACCCTAAACCCTTGTTGCAGCAGCGGCGGACCAACCGCCCAGCCCAACCCGCATCCTCCCCAAACCCCAAACCCCAAACCCCAAACCCTAAACCCTAGACACACACACAAACCCCACCTCCGCCAGACGCCCGCGAGGGTTTAGGGTTTCCTGATGAGGCTTCACACCCGGAGAACGCCCCAGTCAAGATCGCACGCGCAGCAGCAGATGGGCCGCAAACCCTAAACCCTAAACCCTAGGTCCTAAACCCTAAACGGATGGATCTTTTAAAATCAAAGCAATTTCTTAAATTTAATTGCTGCATGCGTCGAGACACACGCAGCAGCAGCAGCAGTAGCAGCAGCCAGGCCTGGAAGAGGTCACTTCGTGGTCAAGCCCCTCAAACCCTAAACCCTAAACCTTAAACTCTAAACTCTAGCCCACAACTTTTCACACTAATTGCGCATGCCTATTTCGGTGACAAAAAACAATTTATAGCCGCAAACCCTGAACCCTAAACCCTAAACCCCAATTGGGAGGCGCAGCCGACAGCATCTGTTGCTGCACCAGAGCGCCTGCGCGGTATCTGCTAAACCCTAAACCCTAAACCCTA
The DNA here is from genome assembly GCF_000499545.2 of Eimeria tenella. Taxonomy (NCBI): domain Eukaryota; phylum Apicomplexa; class Conoidasida; order Eucoccidiorida; family Eimeriidae; genus Eimeria; species Eimeria tenella. Next base: position 1,159 of record NW_013543960.1, read on the forward strand.
TATCCTAGAGCTTAATAATCGAAATTGTAAAAATAAACTCACTGAAGACTTCTACAAACTAAGAAGACAACTTGATCTCGCTGAAAAGCCGAACCCCCTTAAACCCCAAGCCCTAAACCCTAAACCCTAAACCCCAAACCCTAGCTACGTTATTCAAAACACCCTTCAAGCCGCCTATACCCTAAGCCCTAGCCAATCCATTTTTTATCAGTTCAAAACAACTCTAAACCCTAAACCTCAACTCAGCGCGTTGTGCTGCTGCAAGCCCCGTCGCCGGCGTCTAAACCCTAAACCCTAGTGCTAAACCCTAAACCCTAGCGCTAAACCCTGAGCCTCGAGCCCCAGAGGCCTAAATCTAGACCCTAGATTAAAACCCTAGATCCTAAACACCTAGATCTAGACCCTAAACCCCGAACCCCCACTTCTAAACCCTAGGTCCTAAACCCTAAACCCTACTTCTAGACTCTAAACCCTAAACCCTAAGAGGCAAGATGCAGGCCTCGAAGAGCCTTTAATACCTAATTCTAAACCCTAAACCCTTAAACACCCAGTTCTAGACCCTAAGCCCTGGAGCCCCTAAGCCCTAAACCCTAAACATCAAATAAATAAAGAGGTATGTATGGGGCTGCAATTACACCGCTGCTGCCGTTACTACTGCTGCAGCAGCAGAAGCAGCAGCAGCTGTTGCCGCTGCAGCAGCTGTTGCCGCTGCAGCAGCAGCAACAAAGGTACGTAGCGGGGGCCACGCCGATGCGTGGCAGTGCTGCTTCCGCCAGCAGCAGCAGCAAGTGCTGCTGCAGCACATGATGCAGCCGCTGTTGCTGCTGTTGCTGTTGCTACTCTCGCTGCTGCCGCTCCTGCTCTTCACCCTGCTGCTGCTGCTGCTGCTGCTGCTACTTAGCCGCTGCCTAGCGATTGGCCCAGCCACTCCAGACCGACTGCAGCTCTCCTCCGTTAAGAGTGCCGCCAGTGGGGCCCCCCGGGGGCCCCCCTTGCTGCTGCTGCTGCTGCTGCTGCTGCTGCGGGTGGGCAGCAACGGGCTGTGCAGCAACGGCAGCAGCAGCAGACCCTTGATGGTCTCCCACTGCAGCATGCTGGTCGACTTTAGGCTGCTGCTGAGTGAGGTGCTGCTGCTGCTGCGGCGTGAGATGCTGCTGCTGCTGCTGCGTTAGGTGCTGCTGCTGCTGCTGAGTGAGATGCTGCTGTTGCTGTTGCGTAAGTTGCTGCTGTTGCTGCTGCGCGAGATGCTGTTGCTGCGTAAGTTGCTGCTGCTGCTGCTGCTGTTGGTTGAGGTGCTGCTGCTGCTGCGACAAGTGCTGCTGGTGCTCAAGGTATAGCTGCTGCATCTGCTGCTGCTGCAGCTCCTGATTCAATTCTGCTTCCTTATAACCTTGCTGCAGTGACATTCTCAGTTCCGCCTCGGGGAGGAAGCAAGAAGCCGGAAGCGCGCCCACATACGAACTGCAGCAGCAGCAGCAGCAGCAAAAAAAAGAGGCAGCAGCAGCAGCAACAGCCGCAT
>NW_013543961.1:0-2491 GCF_000499545.2 Eimeria tenella
GGGTTTATTGTTTTTGTCTGTCTTGACTAGCTAGAAGGCCACTTGCTGTTTGCCTAGCTAGCTAGCAGCTAGCTAGGAGCTAGCTAGCTGTGCGGCTAGCAAGCCCGCGGGCCATTATTTGACTAGCTAGCTACATAGCTAGCTAGCTAGCTAGCTAGCTAGCTAGCTACCTATCTATGTAGCTAGCTAGCTAGCTAGCTACCTAATAGCTGGTGGATCAACTACGAGCCGGCCTGGCTAGAGAAGCAGTTTACCAGCTAGCTAGCTAGGAAGCTAGCTATGTAGCTAGCTAGGAAGCTAGCCAGCCAGCTAGCTAGCCAGCTAGCTAGACACCTAGCTACTAGCTAGCTAGCTAGCTAGCCAGCTATCAAGAAGCTAGGTAGCTAGCTAGGAAGGTAGGAAGCCAGCTAGCGAAACAGCTACTAGCTCGAGAGAGACGTCCCCCGCTGCTGCACCGATCACCCCGCATTCTATGGCACTGCTGCTGCTGCTGCTGCTGCTGCTGAGGCTTGCTAGCTCTGTGGGTGTCCAGCCCGGTGGGGTGTACGTACAGCTCGGGGGGGGGGGAAGAGCCGGCGAACTGGCAGCTAGCTGGACAAATGAGCAGTAAATAAACAAATAAAGAAGTAAATAATATATAAATAAATAAATAATTAAAAATAAATGAATAATGAAAGGGTTTTGGAAACAAACGCAGCTCATTTGCCCCCAGTCGCGCCCCACACAGCAGACACCCACTGGCCCAGCAGCGGGGGCCCCACAGCCCTCACGGCCCTCCCCTCTGCCCCCTGCCACACAACATCTCCCCTGCTGCTGCTGCTGCTGCAGCTGCTGCTGCTGCTGCTGCTGCTCCTGCTGGGGTCGGGAGGCCCGAACAGCTCCTCCTTCAGAGATGCTGGGCCCTGCCCAAGGGCCCACAGGGCCTCCACCGAGTCAGCCAGCGAGGGGCCCCCGAGGGGGGGGCCCCCACCTGGGGGGCCCCCACCTGGAGGGCCCCCACCTGGGGGGCCCCCACCTGGGGGGCCCCCACCTGGGGGGCCCCCACCTGGGGGGCCCCCAGGGGGGGGCCCCCCAGCTGGGGAGCCTTCAGATGGGGGGCCTCCGGCTTGGGGAGGGTCTGTGGGGGCGCTGCTGCAGCTGCTCGGTGGCTGTTGCTGCTGGAGCTGCTGCTGCTGCTGCCAGACCATCTCCTCCCACCGCTGCTGCAGCAGCAGCCGCTGCGGCTCTGGGGTAGCAGCAACTGCCTGGGGGCCCAGGATTAGGGGCGAGCAAACCGGCAGCAGCACCAAAGGGTTCAGAGGGGCCCCCTGGGGGCCCCTGGGGCTCAAAGGGGCCCCTTGGGGGTCCCCAGTCGCCTTTGCTGCTGCTCGGGGGCCCCCCAGCCGCAGCACAAAGTGAGATCTGCTGCGGACGAGGCAGTCAGCAGCTCGCAGCCACGAGGGGCCCCACACCTGCACACAAACCCTAAACCCTAAACCCTAAACCCTAAACCCTTGATCCTGGACACCAAAAGCAGCACAGCGAAGCCAGACGGATAGACCTCAGAATCTCCGGCAGCAGCAGCAGCAGTACCAACGCCGGAGGCAGCAGAAGTGGCATTGGCACAATCCCCAGAGCACAGCCGCTCAAAGCCGCACCAGCACAGCTCTTGCTGCTGCAGCAGCACCCGCAGCAGCAGTACAGCCACTTAAAGCAGCAGCCGCAGCAGCAGTACAGCCACTTAAAGCAGCAGCCGCCGCAGCAGCACAGCTGTTGCTGCAGCAGCAGCAGCCGCAGCAGCAGCGCAGCCACTCAAAGCAGTAGCCGGAGCCGCACCAACAGCAGCCCAGCCACTCAAACCAGCAGCAGCAGCAGCAGCAGCAGCAGCCTTTCCTTCTGCCTGAACTGGGCGAAGAAGTGTGCAGCACAGCCCTCGAGGCCTCGAGCATCATTTTGTTTGCTGCGTTTTGTCTCCAGCAGCAAATCCATTAATTGAAAGTCAAAGACTGCTGCCTTGTCTCCGCAGCGCCCGCTGGCTGGCAGCAGCACGCGCAGCAGAGCGCCTCCTGCAGCAGCAGCAGCTGCTGCTGCTGCCGCTGCTGCGAGGCCCCCAGAGCTGCTGCCGCTGCTGCTGCCGTTGCTGCTGCTGTGGGCGCCACGGCGATACAACTGCAGGATCAGAGCGTCGAAGCAAGGCCAGAAAGCTAGCTGCACGCAACGCACAAAGCACCTGCTGCTGCTGCTGCTGCTGCTACTAGTGCTGCTGCTGCTCCTGCTGCTGCTGCTCCTGCTGCTAGTGCTGCTGCTGCTGCTGAGATCAAAACCTAGCATTTACTTCTTACGCGCTGGATAGCATGCTGAGGGGGCAGCCGAACGACACTCAGAAGAGGGTTTACAGGGTCTGCTGCTGCTGCTGCCGCTGCTGCTGCTGCTGCTGCGGTTGCTGCCTGCTGCTCTAGCTCCGGTAGAGCAGGAAAAAGAAGCCGGAACCAATCCAGCAGCAGCACGGGGC
>NW_013543962.1:0-2328 GCF_000499545.2 Eimeria tenella
GCCGACTAGAGATAGGGAAACGCCTACCTTGGCTTCTCCTGCACCTCATGAGAAATCAAAGTCTCTGGGTTCTGGGGGGAGTATGGTCGCAAGGCTGAAACTTAAAGGAATTGACGGAGGGGCACCACCAGGCGTGGAGCCTGCGGCTTAATTTGACTCAACACGGGGAAACTCACCAGGTCCAGACATGGGAAGGATTGACAGATTGATAGCTCTTTCTTGATTCTATGGGTGGTGGTGCATGGCCGTTCTTAGTTGGTGGAGTGATCTGTCTGGTTAATTTCGATAACGAACGAGACCTTAGCCTGCTAAATAGGGTCAGTAACTTTGCGGTTACTGTATCACTTCTTAGAGGGACTTTGCGTGTCTAACGCAAGGAAGTTTGAGGCAATAACAGGTCTGTGATGCCCTTAGATGTTCTGGGCTGCACGCGCGCTACACTGATGCATGCAACGAGTTTTTACCTTGGCCGACAGGTCTGGGTAATCTTTTGAGTGTGCATCGTGATGGGGATAGATTATTGCAATTATTAATCTTCAACGAGGAATGCCTAGTAGGCGCAAGTCAGCAGCTTGCGCCGATTAAGTCCCTGCCTCTTGTACACACCGCCCGTCGCTGCAACCGATCGGAGGGTCCTGTGAATTCATCGGACGGACAAGCCTTACTTTGTGGGGCTGGTCGGGAAGTTGCGTAAATAGAGCCCTCTAAAGGATGCAAAAGTCGTAACACGGTTTCCGTAGGTGAACCTGCGGAAGGATCATTCACACAATTCGCACGCCTGGAACGCGCTGCTGGTTTTACAGGTTTCAAGCATTCGCTTTGCCTGGGTGGCCAGCAGCAGGTAGTCGTCGGTGTTGTTGGAAAGAAAACTTTAGTCCATCGCAACCCTTGAATCTGTTTTTCTCTGCAACGGTTTTTCTGCTTTTTAAAAATTGAAGGAAGTTTTGCTGCTGCAAGGATATATCGCAGTAGTATGTACGTGGGCGATCGGGGGGGTGGTGGCGCATGCACGGGCTCGCGTGGGGCCTGTCGGTGGCAGCCCCAGCGCGCCGGCGCCAGCCCCGTGATCGTCGATCGCGCACGTACGTGGAGGGGATTATGAGAGGAGAAGACGCGCACGGGGCTGTGTCGTATGCAGAGCGCTCGCGGCTCGGGCGATTGTTCCGTGTTGTGTGCTCTGCTGCATGCTGGTGTGTGCGTTCTGTCTCTTTCTCTCTCCGTTACATGCTGCTTGGAACTTTGCTTCAGCAAGAAACTTTTGCTCACTAAGGTGAATCGAATCACTTTTGTTGATGAGCAGAAGGAAGACTAGGTAGAAAGCGGAAAAAACTTTCAGCAATGGATGTCTTGGCTCACGCATCGATGAAGGACGCAGCGAAATGCGATACGCATTGTGAATTGCAGATTTCAGTGAACCATCAGATTTCTGAACGCACATGGCGCTGCTGGTATTTTGCCCGCAGCACGTCTGTTTCAGTGTCTCTTAACAACTCCTACTAGTAGGCCATGCTGCTGTCTGTCTCTGTTCCTTGTGGTCCTGTGAGGGTTCGGCGATGCTGCCGACAGAAGTGAGTGGTTTGCTCGTTTCTGTTTTGTGTCGCGGAATTTTTTCGGGTCACCAAAGGGGAGGTAGAAGCATGTTTGGTTTCATTTGAGTGTCGTTGCATTGGTATTGAAGGAGATGCGGCGTCTCTCGAAATTGTTGTCGGCAGCGGTGCTGTGTGTCTGCACAGTGTGCCGTTTTACATGCCTGTGCTTTCTATAGTGTCGTCGTATGCTCCTTTCATTCGGAAAGAGAGAGATACGGTGGTTGTATTTTATGCAACGTTGTTTGTCTCGTTCTGGACGAATGTTTTGAGCAGGGCTAGGGCGAGGTATAATAGTGCATGGGTATGCGACAACGTGAAACGACGTATAGTACACGGCACCATGGACGTGTTGCATGCGTCGTTTTTTTTCGGTATTACACATGTATGTATAGACCTGAAATCAGTCGAGGTTACCCGCTGAATTTAAGCATATTATTAAGCGGAGGAAAAGAAAATAACAATGATTCCCTCAGTAACGGCGAGTGAAGCGGGAAGAGCTCAAAGTGAAAATCGTGAGTCCCTTTGTTTGGCCTCACGAATTGTAGCCTCTAGAAGCGTGGCCAGTGGAGGGGCAGGTCCAAGTTTCTTGGAACAGAACATCAGAGAGGGTGACAGTCCCGTCCTTTGTCCTGCTTGTTAGGTCTCCACGTACGGTGCGCTTTTATTGAGTCGCGTTCATTGGGATTTGAGCGCAAAATGTGTGATAAGTTTCACATAAAGCTAAATATTGGCGTGAGAC
>NW_013543963.1:0-2750 GCF_000499545.2 Eimeria tenella
AGCTTCTACAGCAGCAGCAGCAGCTCCTGGTACCTCTCCGAAGACTCCGACAGCTCCTTCAGTGAGGGGGCCCCCAAGGCCCGCTCCAGGGGGGCCCCCGGGGGGCCCCCCAAGGGGCCCCCAACCCTTTTAGCAGCAAAGAGGGAAGCTAGGCGCAGGCAGCGAGAGAGCAGCAGCAGAAGCAAAAGAAGCAGCAGCAGCAGCAGCAGCAACATGGCTTCCATGGGAGCTTCTTTCCGCGCTGCAAGGGGGGCCCCCAGGCAAGGAGCACTCAAAGCAGCAGCAGCAAGAGGTGCAGCAGGGGGCCCCCTGGACTTTTCACTTCGTAGAGAGAGCACCAGTGAATCTGACAGCGAACGGTAAACCCTAAACCCTAAACCCTAAACCCTAGGTGCGAAGTGGTTACATTCGCTAGTTAGCAAGAAGGAGTCCATTGCAGCTGCTGCAGCTTCCGCTGCTGCTGCTGCTGCTGCGGCTGCTGCTCTTGTCGCTTCTGCCATTCTGCTGTTGCTGCTGCTGCTGCTGCTGCTGCTGCTGCCGGTCCCACTGCCACTACTGCTGCTGCCTCTGTGACTACTTCCCCACCGCTGCGGCCGCTGCTGCTGCTGCCACCTCTACTTCCCTACTCCTGCCACTGCTGCTGCTGCTGCTGCCACTGCTGCTGCTGCTGCTGCCACTGCTGCTGCTGCTGCTGCTGCTGCTGCTGCAGCTCTACGAGCGGCCTGTCGAGCTCTTCAGCTGAGGACTTCGACGAATTTCTCTTTTGGGGTTCTGAAGGGCCTTTAGAAGGAATGCCAAAAAAGAGGAGAAAAAGGAAAAGAAATCGTAAACCTGCTGCTGCTGCTGCTGCTGCTGCTGCTGCTGTTGCTGCTGCTGTTGCCGCTGCTGACGATTACGGTTCGGGCTGCACTGCTGCTGCTTCTGTTGCTGCTGCCGACGTTGGTGCAGCGTTGGTGCTGCTGCTGTTGCTGCTGCTACTGCTGCTGCTGTTGCTGCTGCTGCTGCTGCTGGCGATTCGGTAGCGGCTTTGTTGTTGGTGGTTGTTTTGCTGCTGCCGACGCCTTTGATCTGCTGCTAGGTCCCAGAAGTTAAGGGATGGTCTTTAAGGGTAAGAAACTAGGTTTTAGGGTTTAGGGCCTAGGATTTAGGGTTTAGGGTTTAGGGTTTAGGGTTTGCGCGTTTGCAGCGTTTACTGGGCAGCGCCAAAAGAAGCGCCGTAAGAGGAAAACTGCAGACACTCCATCAAACCTCACCCCAGAGGTGGGTCAGGGTTTAGGGTTTAGGGTTTAGGGTTTAGGGTTTAGGGTTTGGGGTTTAGGACTTGCCCCAGCTCAGGGGCTTCTGTATTCTGCATTCAACTGTGTAAGCCGATGATAGCTGCTTCGCGCTAGGGTTAAGGGTTTAGGGTTTAGGGTTTAGGGTTTAGGGTTTGTGTGCGCAGCTGCGGGACCTGCTGCGGCAAGCAACAGACCTTTATTTGTCTGCTGAATTTGCTGCTGCTGCTGCTCTTCTGAAAGAAATAATTCGAAGGGCCCCTGGCCTCCACGACCCTTTTCATCTTCTCGTCAGTCTAGGGTTTAGGGTTTAGGGTTTAGGGTTTAGGGTTTAGCGTTCAGGGTTTGGGGTTTGAGGTTTCGGGTTTGGGGGAAGGCATGGGTAGGCCGTGCGCGCTGCTGCTGCCATTGCTGCTGCTGCTGCTGCTGCTGTTGGTCCTGCTACTGGTACTGCTGCTGTTGCCGCAACTGCTGCTGCCATTGCTGCTGCGGTTGCTGCCATTGCTGCTGTTGCTGCTGTTGCTGCCATTGCTGCTGCTGCTGCTGCTGCTGCCGTTTATGCTGCTGCTGCTGCTACTACTTGAAGCCATCCGTGCTGCTTCTTTTTTGTATCTTTGTGCAATGGCGGGGTGGCAGCAGCAACAGCAGCAGCAGCAGCAGCAGCAGCAGCTATGGCTGGGCCTTGTCAGCAGCAAATGGTTGTGCGTCTACGAATTACTCTTTTGCAAGTCATTTTCTTTTTAATTTTTCTTTTATTTTGCTGCCTGAGTCTGGATTTAAATCTTTCTATTTTTATTTACTCCTATTTATTTTCGTTTATTTATTTATTCGTATTTTTGTTTTTGTTTTTATTTTCTTTTCAGGGTCTTGTCTTTGAAGAAGGCTACAAAGACAAAAGAAGGGCTCTTGACTGCTACATCTTGGCCGCGCAGCTCGTCAGCTAGGGCTTAGGGTTTAGGGTTTAGGGTTTAGGGTTTAGTGTTTAGGGCTTTTGAATGTATATCATCCAGTTAACACGGGCGCGCTGGAGTCTTGACAAACGGCGCCCCTGCGTGCGCGAGGACCCTTAGGGTCTAGGGTTTAGGGTTTAGGGTCTAGGGTTTAGGGTTTAGGGTTTAGGGTTTAGGGTTTGCGTGCAGGTGGGGAGCGACGCGCTGCTGTGGAGGCGCAGCGGGAACTTGGCTGTGGAGTTGGGGGACTTGGGAGCAGCAGCTTTTGCATTAAAGAATTGTTTAAAGTGTTTAAAAGAAAAAAAAGAATTAAAAGAATTAAAAGAAGCAAAAGAATCAAAACAAAAAAAAGAAGCTTTTCCAGAAATCCAGTCCGACTGCAGCAGCGCAGCAGCAGCAGCAGCAGCAGTAGAAGGCCCCAACAAGAAGCAAAAAGAATTTTACAGAATTGCGCAGGAAGTTGCCTTCCAGCTCGCTCTCGTCTACAGGGAAACCGTGCCCAAACCCTAAACCCTAAACCCTAAAC
>NW_013543964.1:0-2287 GCF_000499545.2 Eimeria tenella
CCAGGAAGCTGCTGCTGCTGCTGCTGCTAGCCTCGTTGCCCTCGCAGCTGCTGCTGCGCCTGCGCAAGCGGGTCCACTGAAGCCCTGCCACGCCCTAAACCCCAAACCCCTAAACCCTCAACGCTAAGCCCTAAACCCTAAACCCTAAACCCTACGACTTGTTGCAGCAAGCGTCCCTGGAGAACAACTAGCAGGACTTTTAAGCCCTCGAGTGAGGGAAATGGTATTAATATTTTGGCCCGCTGCTGGCGTGTGGGGCCCCGCGAAGAGCTGCTGCACACACCCAGGGCGCGGGGCCTCTGGGGGCCTGAAGCCCGCCGCTAGCCGCTGCAGCTAGCTGCAGCAGCTAGCTGCAGCTAGCCAGCAGCAGCAAAGGCTAGCTGCTGCGTTGTGTGCTGGCTAGCGGGCCGGCTGCATGCATGCTGCGAAGGACTGCGCGCGGAGGCCCCAAGGTGACCAGTGGAGATGTCTCGGGTGCGTGGATTGCGCGTTTTTTGCGTTATTTTGTCTTAATGCCCTTTTCTTTTGCGGGAATTTGCTGAAAAGTCTCGAACAAAGAATTAAATGCATTTTTTTGGCCGATTGCGAGCCAGTTTCCGCCGTCGAAGCAGCAGCTGCTTCAGGACTCTGTCCGGTGCGGAGCGTCGCAGGCTGCAGGGTTGTGCGCGCGGTGGCGGCGCCGGCCGAGTTGTTTGTGCGGGGAAAAAGAAAATAAAATTGAATTTGAAATGTGAAAAGGGAAATACAATTCTCGTTTGAGGGCTTTTTCTCGCCAGTCGCCGCAGCAGCACTCGACGCGCCGGCGCCACCGCGGCACACCGGCGGTCAGCCGAGACACCGGTTGACGCCAGCTTCCCCGCTTTTTCTCCCTGTTTTTCCTTCTTACATTTTGCAAAGGAACTTTTCCTTAAAACTGACCCATTTGGCCTTCTGCTGCTGTTCCCGGCCCGCGCGAAGCGCCGCTGCTGTGCCCTGCAGCTCCCGCGGCCGGAGTTCTGCAGCCTTCTGAAAACAATGCATGTGGTGTCTTTACAGGCCGCGGATTTCAGGTGTACGTACACTTCAGGAAGGAGCCTTCGAGCCTCTTGAGCGGCGCCCTTGGCGGCCGTGGGCCCCGCGTCTCTGGGGGGGCATATCCTTCGGGTCGGAGAGCCCGAGAGGGGCCCCGGGGGCCCCCCAAAAGCCCTTTTTGGCGCCTTGCTGCTGCCCAAATGAGCTGCTGCACTTGCGAGTGCGCGGAAAGCCGCGAGGCCGACACTCTGGTGGCCCGGGAGCAGCAGCCCGCGCAGCCGCTGCAGTTCCTCGTGGCGGGAAAATCCATTCAACATCCCCAAAAGGCTCTCTCGAGGTCCATCAATGGAGATGCCTTTGCAATGGACCACCATGTCCGCGCCACCAGCACCACTGGTCACCCCAGCCGCTGGGGCCCCGCTCAGCCCCCACTTTGCAGCAAACTGCTCTTCTCTTCGCAGCGAATAGTTCTTCTCTTAGCAGCAAATAGTCAGCAGCAAATAACTCTTCTCTTAGCAGATAATAAGTCTTCTCTTAGCAGCAAACTGCTCCTCTCGTTGCAGCGAATAGCTCATTGTTTTAGCAGCAAATAGCTCTTCTCTTAGCAGCAAATAGCTCGCTATTTTGACAGCAAACAGCTCCTCTTTTAGCAGCAAACAACTCTTTTCTTAGCAGCAAAGTGCTCCTCTTTTAGCAGCAAACTGGTCTTGTCTTGGCAGCAAACAGCTCACTATTTCAGCAGCAAACGGGTCTTCCCTTAGCAGCAAATAGCTCATTCTCTTAGCAGCAAACAGCAGCAAGCATCTCTTCTCTCCGCAGCAAATGGCTCTCCTTTTAGAAGCAAACAGCCTTCTCTCTTAGCCTCAAATAGCTCTTTCTCTCAGTCTTAAATAGCTCTTTCTTTAGCTTTAAACAGCTCTTCCTCCTAGCCTTAAGGAGCCCCTTCTCTCAGCCTGAAACAGCTCATTCTGTTGGTCTTAAGTAGCTCCTTCTGCTGGTTTTAAGCAGCTCTTTCTGTCAGTCTTGAGCAGGAGCTTCTGGGTGAGGAGCAATATGTGGGGTGTTTTGTGTGTGTGGTTTGCTGCGGAGGTTTTGGGGATTGCGGACGGAGTGAGCACAGTAGAAGACGAGGGTTTAGACCCTTCGGAGTTGCCTGCGGAGTTGCTGGAGTTGTGTGTGCGGGAGAGCCGAGCGCGACTTCAGAACGGGGCTCTATTTGAGCTGGAGACTGAGGAGGCGCTGGGCCCGTTGGGCGTGCTGGGCCCGGCGGGGCCCC
>NW_013543965.1:0-2391 GCF_000499545.2 Eimeria tenella
GTTTAGGGTTTACTCTGTATTTCTTTTGGTTCATTTGCTTGTCGAATTTAAATTTAATTCTCCTAAAAGGCCCATCTGAAAGCCCGTGAGCTGTTGGCTTGCAAAGAGAGCGCCCGGGGCCCCCCCCCAGCAGCTGCCGAGAAACCCTCAACATCCCAAACCCTAAACCCTAAACCCTAAACCCTAAACCCTAAACGCTAGACCCTGGTTGTTGGGGGCTCGCGTTGACGATGAGGCTCCTGTTTTGGAGGGGCGACGTAGAAGGAAGGAGGGGCAAGCAATTGCAGCAGTAGCAGCAGCAGCAGCTGCTGCTGCTGCTGCTGCAGCGGATGTTGTTGCTGCTGTGTTTTCCCTGAAAAGTCTTGCAGCACGTGATGCGTTTGCTGCCAGCGTTGCTGCTGCTGCCGCCGCTTCTGCTGTCCCTGCTGCGGCCGCCGCAGGGGCCTCTTGCTGCTCCTGTTTCTGCTGCTGCTGCAGCCCCTCGATGCTGCTGTGTCTACTGCTGCTGCTGTGACTGCTGCTGCTGCTGCTGCTGCAGCGCCTGCGGCTCTCGAGAGCGCCGTAACCCTCGTCCCGGCTGCGTGTAAACCCTAAACCCTAAACCCTAGCACTGCTCCCTAAACCCTCAACATCATCTTTTAAATGTTCAAACTCAAACCCGAAACCCTTTTTTGAATTGGTGTGCTGCTTGTGTGTGGCTCTCGAGTGTATGTGCAGCAGGGAGCTGGCGGCTGCTGCTGCTGGAAGAACAGAAGGCCCTAAACCCTAAACCCTAAACCTTAAACCCTTGACCTGAAACCCAAAACCTTAAACCCTGAGGGAATTTAGATTAATTTTCTAGGGTTTAGAGAACCCGCAGTGCATGCGGCGGTCTTGGGGCTTGGGCTGTCCTGCATGCGCCACCAGCGGGCCCACTGCAAAGCCTAAAACCTAAACCCTAAACCCTAAACCCTAAACCCTAAACCCTAAAACACCACTTGGAAGCCTTGGGGCCACGACTTCAGATCTTTTCTGTCTTCTTCTGCCCCCGGGAACCCCACACGGTGTGCGGCGCGGTGAGGGCTCCAGCGAGGGTTTAGGGCTTAGGGTTTAGGGTTTAAGGTTTGGGCTTTAGGCCTTTTGGATTCCGTGATCGTTTTAGGAGGTTTCATTTGCCTTCGAATAGGGCCGCAGGAGCTCAACCCCGGCGTTTAGCGTCCGGTGCTTGGGGTTTAGGGTTTAGGGTTTAGGATTTAGGGTTTGGGATTTAGGGTTTAGGATTTAGGCTTTAGGGTTTGGCCATCTGCGCAGCGACCCCAAAACCGACGTGCGGGAAAATGGCGGCTGCTGTGGATCACCTTCTCCCACAGGTAGGAGGGTTTAGGGTTTAGGGTTTAGGGTTTGGGATTTAGGGTTTAGGGTTTGGAGTTAAGGCCTGCGGTTTGGGGTTTTAGGGTTTAGTGTTTAGCGCGGCGATGGCTCTAACGGAGTAATAAACCACTTCGCCAATGTATTGCGGCTTTCAGGCTTCAGGGTTCAGGATTTAGGGTTTAGGGTTTAGGGTTAAGGGTTTGAGGTTTCGTTCAGGACTTGTCTAAGCTGGACGTCAGCAAGCTGACGCCTCTTTCTCCAGAAGTTATAAGCCGCCAGGTAAACCCTAAACCCTAAACCCTAAACCCTCGTGAGCCGCTCTTGCTGTCGAGCGCATTCGCCCGGAGCCCACCCGAATCCAAAGCCCAGCTCCACGGCTTAGGGTTTAGGGTTCAGGGTCTGGGCTTCAGGCTTCAGGGTTTAGGGTTTAGGGTTTAGGGTTTAGGGTTTGCGAGCAGGCCACCATCAACTTCGGGACTATTGGCCATGTGGCTCACGGGAAGTCGACGGTGGTGCGCGCCGTTTCGGGTGTACAGACAGTTCGCTTCAAACACGAAAAAGAAAGAAACATCACCATCAAGCTAGGGTAGGGTTTAGGGTTTAGGGTTTAGGGTTTATGGTTTGGAGGCCCTGAGCGGCCCGAATCGCCCGCGTCAAAGAAGCCCTGCATCCCCGCGCAGCTGCGCCACGTCCCGTCGCGTCGAGGGTCAAGGGTTTAGGGTTTAGGGTTTAGGGTTTAGGGTTTGCCGCAGGTACGCAAACGCGAAGATCTACAAGTGCACAAATCCGAATTGCCCCCCCCCCGAGTGCTACTGCTCTTATGGCTCTGCGAAAGAAGACGACCCTCCTTGCCTGCGGGAGGGTTGCGGGGCGAAGATGAAGCTGATGCGGTGAGGGTTTAGGGTTTAGGGTTTAGGGTTTAGGGTTTAGGGTGCGAGGGCGTCGCTTCCCGCTGCGTCTGAGTCCCAGGCCCCCTCCGCGCGCTCGCCGCGGGCCGCCGCCGTGGCCCGCGGCCGGCCGCCGCGCGGCCGGCGGCCGCGC
>NW_013543966.1:0-2492 GCF_000499545.2 Eimeria tenella
GGGGGGGGGGGGGGGGGGGGGGGGGCTCTGCGAGCGAAGTCTTCAGCGCATGCAAATCCTTATTTGCTGCTACTCTTTCATTTTCAACTAAAGACACAATGCTGCAGGTTGTGGCTCTTTTCCAAGACCTCTTCGCCCTCTACGTCGACGCCCTGCAGCAACGGTCTGCTGCTGCTGCTGCTGCTGTTGCTGCTGCTGCTGCTGTTGTTGCTGCTGCTCCTGTTGTTGTTGCTGTTGCTGCGGCTGCTGCTGCTGCCGCTGCGGTTGCTGCTGCTGCGCCTCCTGCTGCTGCTGCTGCTGCTGTCGCTGCTGCTGCTCCTGCACCCACTGCTGCTGCTGCTGCTGCTGTGTTTTGTTTCCTTTTCATTTTTTCTTTTTATTGCCGTTTTGTTTTTTTATTCATTTCTTTTTCGTTCGTCCTTTTTATTCCTCCCTCCCTATTTATTCTATTTATTATTAATTAATTAATTAATCAATTTATTTATTTTCGTTTTATTCTTTAGAGTTCCCACTTCTAAGGCTTTTCTTTCGGGCGCCTTCGCGGCCTCCCTAGAGGCCCCGGGGAGCAGCAGCAGCAGCAGCAACAACGGCATCAGCAGCAGCAGCAGCAGCAGCGCAGCAACAGAGGAGCTGGTGCGTCTTGCTGCAGTCATTGGCAGCTGCAGCTACTGTGCTGCAATGCTGCAGAAGATGGCAGCAGCAATTCAAGCAGCAGTGGATCCTTCCATTAAAGACAAGTGCACCTTTGAGCAGCAAAACGGTAAGCCACTAGCTAGCTAGCTAGCTAGCTAGCTAGCTAGCTACTGAATAGCCAGCTAGCTGGCTAGCTGGCCTAATAGCTAGCTAGCTACCTGTAGGTTCCTGCAGCAGCGGCAGCAGACGACTCACTCCTGCTGCAGCAGCAGCAGGTGCAGTAGCAGCAGCAGCAGCAGCAGCAGCAGCAGCAGCAGCACGTGTGTTTTGTGTCTCAGAGCTGCTGTTTGGGCTTGAGAGCCGCTGCGTCCGTTTGCTGGTGGATTTGCTGCTGGCTAGCTTCCCGGGGGTCTGCGCGGGGCTGCAGAAAACTGCTGCTGCTGCTGCTGCTGCTGCTGCTGCTGCTGCTGGGGGCGTGGACGGGCCTTCTGCTGCTGTTGCTGCTTTCTGCTGCTGCTTGAGGCGGGGGCTGCAGCAAATAGCGCAGTTCCTTACAAAGCCAGCCTTTCGCTTCCTAGTGGACAAAGTTGCCCAGGTAGGCCGGCTAGCTAGCTAGCTAGCTAGCTAGCTGTCCAGCTGTCCAGCTAGCTAGCTAGCTAGCTACCCAGCTAGCCAGCTGGCCAGCTAGCTAGCTGGCCGGCTAGCTAGCTAGCTAGCTAACCAGCTAGCTAGCTAGCAACTTGGCTGCAGCAGATAGGTAGCTAGAGACTTTGCTGCAGCAGATAGCCAGCTAACTACTTTGCTGCAGTAGATAGCCAGCTAGCTACTTTGATGGGGCAGCTAGCTAGCCAGCTAGCTAATCAGCCAGCTAGCTAGCTAGCCAGCTGGCTAGCTGTAGAGACAGGGCCCGAGGAAAGTTTTGGAGTTTTACAGCTAGCCATGCGCAGTATCTCATCTGCTGCTGCTGCTGCTGCTGCTGCTGCTGCAGCAAGTCATTTTCCAGTACCGGGAGGCCCTCATAAGCTGCAAGCGTGTGGGGCCCCTGGGGGCGCAGCAGCTGCTGCTGGACGCAGCAACACTAAAGGAGACTTTGCTGCAGGTTGCTGTTCCTGGCAGCATCGGCAGCAGCAGCAGCAGCAGCAGCAGCAGCAGCAGCAGACTCAAGCCTCCACCAGGTACGCAGTAGCAGCGCCCGCGCTTCTGCCGCTGCTGCGGTTTAGCTGCTGCAGTGTCTGCTGCTGTTGCTGCTCCTGGTGCTGCTTATGGTGCTGCTGCACTGAGGCGAGGGCACTCACTCCTGCTGCTGCTGCTGCTTTTGTTGCTGCTGCTGCTGCTTTTGTTGCTGCTGCTGCTGCTTTTGTTGCTGCTGCTGCTGCTGCAGGATATGTTCGTTTTGTAAACAGGGAAATGGAGAAGGTTGAAACTCTCTTGAAGGCCCTCGCATGCACAGCAGGAGACCCCGCAGCACTTAGAGGTATTGCTGCTGCTGCTGCTCCTGTTGCTGCTGCTGCTCCTGTTGCTGCTGCCGCTGCAGTTGGTGCTGCTGCTGCTAGAGTTTGTTGTCAGGAGGGACGCAGCGGCCACATTTGCAGCGAAGCGCTCCCGCTGTGGTGGCTGCAGCTGCTGCTGCATGTGCTGCTGCTGCATGTACTGCTGCTGCATGTGCTGCTGCTGTTGCTTCTGCTGCTGCTGCTGCAGCATTGCTGCAGGAGTGCCAAACGAGGCTAACAGCCGAAGAGATCGACCGCTGGCAGGCCCTGCGGCCCCACGGCAGCAAAGGAGCAATTTCTGCTGCTGCAGCATTTGCAGCAAGCGATGCAGCATCAGCAGCAAATTTCAACGTGAAGCAGCAGCAGCAG